>NW_027263197.1:0-20960 GCF_902827115.2 Pseudochaenichthys georgianus
CTTTAATGTTCACACTTTAATGTTCACTCTTTAATGTTCACGCTTTAATGTTCACACTTTAATGTTCACACTTTAATGTTCGCTCTTTAATGTTCACTCTTTAATGTTCGCTCTTTAATGTTCACTCTTTAATGTTCACACTTTAATGTTCACTCTTTAATGTTCACACTTTAATGTTCACACTTTAATGTTCACTCTTTAATGTTCACGCTTTAATGTTCACACTTTAATGTTCGCTCTTTAATGTTCACACTTTAATGTTCGCTCTTTAATGTTCGCTCTTTAATGTTCACTCTTTAATGTTCGCTCTTTAATGTTCGCTCTTTAATGTTCACGCTTTAATGTTCGCTCTTTAATGTTCGCTCTTTAATGTTCACTCTTTAATGTTCACACTTTAATGTTCACGCTTTAATGTTCACGCTTTAATGTTCACACTTTAATGTTCGCTCTTTAATGTTCACACTTTAATGTTCACACTTTAATGTTCGCTCTTTAATGTTCACTCTTTAATGTTCACTCTTTAATGGTCACGCTTTAATGTTCACACTTTAATGTTCACACTTTAATGTTCGCTCTTTAATGTTCACTCTTTAATGTTCACACTTTAATGTTCACTCTTTAATGTTCACTCTTTAATGTTCACTCTTTAATGTTCACACTTTAATGTTCGCTCTTTAATGTTCACTCTTTAATGTTCACACTTTAATGTTCACTCTTTAATGTTCACACTTTATAATGTTCACACTTTAATGTTCACACTTTAATGTTCACTCTTTAATGTTCACACTTTAATGTTCGCTCTTTAATGTTCGCTCTTTAATGTTCGCTCTTTAATGTTCACGCTTTAATGTTCACTCTTTAATGTTCACGCTTTAATGTTCACTCTTTAATGTTCACGCTTTAATGTTCACACTTTAATGTTCACACTTTAATGTTCACACTTTAATGTTCGCTCTTTAATGTTCACACTTTAATGTTCGCTCTTTAATGTTCACTCTTTAATGTTCACACTTTAATGTTCACTCTTTAATGTTCACTCTTTAATGTTCACACTTTAATGTTCACACTTTAATGTTCACACTTTAATGTTCGCACTTTAATGTTCGCTCTTTAATGTTCACTCTTTAATGTTCACGCTTTAATGTTCGCTCTTTAATGTTCGCTCTTTAATGTTCACTCTTTAATGTTCACGCTTTAATGTTCACTCTTTAATGTTCACTCTTTAATGTTCGCTCTTTAATGTTCACTCTTTAATGTTCACACTTTAATGTTCGCTCTTTAATGTTCGCTCTTTAATGTTCGTTCTTTAATGGTCACGCTTTAATGTTCGCTCTTTAATGTTCACACTTTAATGTTCACACTTTAATGTTCGCTCTTTAATGTTCACTCTTTAATGTTCACACTTTAATGTTCACACTTTAATGTTCACACTTTAATGTTCACGCTTTAATGTTCACACTTTAATGTTCACACTTTAATGTTCGCTCTTTAATGTTCGCTCTTTAATGTTCACTCTTTAATGTTCACGCTTTAATGTTCACACTTTAATGTTCACTCTTTAATGTTCACACTTTAATGTTCGCTCTTTAATGTTCGCTCTTTAATGTTCGCTCTTTAATGTTCGCTCTTTAATGTTCACTCTTTAATGTTCACTCTTTAATGTTCACACTTTAATGTTCACTCTTTAATGTTCACGCTTTAATGTTCACACTTTAATGTTCACACTTTAATGTTCACACTTTAATGTTCGCTCTTTAATGTTCACTCTTTAATGTTCGCTCTTTAATGTTCACTCTTTAATGTTCACACTTTAATGTTCACTCTTTAATGTTCGCTCTTTAATGTTCACACTTTAATGTTCACACTTTAATGTTCGCTCTTTAATGTTCACTCTTTAATGTTCACTCTTTAATGGTCACGCTTTAATGTTCACACTTTAATGTTCACACTTTAATGTTCGCTCTTTAATGTTCACTCTTTAATGTTCACACTTTAATGTTCACTCTTTAATGTTCACTCTTTAATGTTCACTCTTTAATGTTCACACTTTAATGTTCGCTCTTTAATGTTCACTCTTTAATGTTCACACTTTAATGTTCACTCTTTAATGTTCACTCTTTAATGTTCACTCTTTAATGTTCACACGTTAATGTTCACACTTTAATGTTCGCTCTTTAATGTTCACACTTTAATGTTCACACTTTAATGTTCGCTCTTTAATGTTCACTCTTTAATGTTCACTCTTTAATGTTCACACGTTAATGTTCACACTTTAATGTTCACTCTTTAATGTTCACTCTTTAATGTTCACTCTTTAATGTTCACTCTTTAATGTTCACACGTTAATGTTCACACTTTAATGTTCACTCTTTAATGTTCCCTCTTTAATGTTCACTCTTTAATGTTCACTCTTTAATGTTCACTCTTTAATGTTCGCTCTTTAATGTTCACAGTGTGTAACATCTGTGTGTAACCTCTGTGTGTAACCTGTGTGTGTCTCCTCCTTCTCTCTCAGAGCTCAGAGAGCGACGGCGACGAGGCTGGAGGCAGCCTGGCTCAGAGGCAGAGGATCATCTTCTTAGAGAACAACCTGGAGCAGCTCAGCAGGGTCCACAAGCAGGTAATAATACACCTGTTGTAGCAGGTCCACAGACAGGTCCACCTGCATTAACAGGTCCACAAGCAGGTAATAATACACCTGTTGTAGCAGGTCCACAGACAGGTCCACCTGCATTAACAGGTCCACAAGCAGGTAATAATACACCTGTTGTAGCAGGTCCACACACAGGTTCACCTGCATTAACAGGTCCACAAGCAGGTAATAATACACCTGTTGTAGCAGGTCCACAGACAGGTACACCTGCATTAGCAGGTCCACAGACAGGTACACCTGCATTAACAGGTCCACAAGCAGGTAATAATACACCTGTTGTAGCAGGTCCACAGACAGGTCCACCTGCATTAACAGGTCCACAAGCAGGTAATAATACACCTGTTGTAGCAGGTCCACACACAGGTTCACCTGCATTAGCAGGTCCACAGACAGGTACACCTGCATTAGCAGGTCCACAGACAGGTACACCTGCATTAACAGGTCCACAGACAGGTACACCTGCATTAACAGGTCCACAAACAGGTACACCTGCATTAACAGGTCCACAAGCAGGTAATAATACACCTGTTGTAGCAGGTCCACAGACAGGTCCACCTGCATTAACAGGTCCACAAGCAGGTAATAATACACCTGTTGTAGCAGGTCCACAGACAGGTACACCTGCATTAGCAGGTCCACAGACAGGTACACCTGCATTAACAGGTCCACAAGCAGGTAATAATACACCTGTTGTAGCAGGTCCACAGACAGGTCCACCTGCATTAACAGGTCCACAAGCAGGTAATAATACACCTGTTGTAGCAGGTCCACACACAGGTTCACCTGCATTAGCAGGTCCACAGACAGGTACACCTGCATTAGCAGGTCCACAGACAGGTACACCTGCATTAACAGGTCCACAAGCAGGTAATAATACACCTGTTGTAGCAGGTCCACACACAGGTCCACCTCCATTAGCAGGTCCACAGACAGGTCCACCTGCATTAACAGGTCCACAAGCAGGTAATAATACACCTGTTGTAGCAGGTCCACACACAGGTCCACCTCCATTAGCAGGTCCACAGACAGGTACACCTGCATTAACAGGTCCACAAGCAGGTAATAATACACCTGTTGTAGCAGGTCCACACACAGGTTCACCTGCATTAGCAGGTCCACAAGCAGGTAATAATACACCTGTTGTAGCAGGTCCACAGACAGGTACACCTGCATTAACAGGTCCACAAGCAGGTAATAATACACCTGTTGTAGCAGGTCCACAGACAGGTACACCTGCATTAACAGGTCCACAGACAGGTACACCTGCATTAGCAGGTCCACAGACAGGTACACCTGCATTAACAGGTCCACAGACAGGTACACCTGCATTAACAGGTCCACAGACAGGTACACCTGCATTAACAGGTCCACAGACAGGTACACCTGCATTAACAGGTCCACAGACAGGTACACCTGCATTAACAGGTCCACAAACAGGTACACCTGCATTAACAGGTCCACAAGCAGGGAATAATACACCTGTTGTAGCAGGTCCACAGACAGGTACACCTGCATTAACAGGTCCACAAGCAGGTAATAATACACCTGTTGTAGCAGGTCCACAGACAGGTCCACCTGCATTAACAGGTCCACAAGCAGGTAATAATACACCTGTTGTAGCAGGTCCACACACAGGTCCACCTCCATTAGCAGGTCCACAGACAGGTACACCTGCATTAACAGGTCCACAAGCAGGTAATAATACACCTGTTGTAGCAGGTCCACAGACAGGTCCACCTCCATTAGCAGGTCCACAGACAGGTACACCTGCATTAGCAGGTCCACAGACAGGTACACCTGCATTAACAGGTCCACAAGCAGGTAATAATACACCTGTTGTAGCAGGTCCACACACAGGTACACCTGCATTAACAGGTCCACAAGCAGGTAATAATACACCTGTTGTAGCAGGTCCACAGACAGGTACACCTGCATTAACAGGTCCACAAGCAGGTAATAATACACCTGTTGTAGCAGGTCCACACACAGGTTCACCTGCATTAGCAGGTCCACAGACAGGTACACCTGCATTAACAGGTCCACAGACAGGTACACCTGCATTAACAGGTCCACAGACAGGTACACCTGCATTAACAGGTCCACAAACAGGTACACCTGCATTAACAGGTCCACAAGCAGGTAATAATACACCTGTTGTAGCAGGTCCACAGACAGGTCCACCTGCATTAACAGGTCCACAGACAGGTACACCTGCATTAACAGGTCCACAGACAGGTACACCTGCATTAACAGGTCCACAGACAGGTACACCTGCATTAACAGGTCCACAGACAGGTACACCTGCATTAACAGGTCCACAGACAGGTACACCTGCATTAACAGGTCCACAAACAGGTACACCTGCATTAACAGGTCCACAAGCAGGTAATAATACACCTGTTGTAGCAGGTCCACACACAGGTACACCTGCATTAACAGGTCCACAAGCAGGTAATAATACACCTGTTGTAGCAGGTCCACAGACAGGTCCACCTGCATTAACAGGTCCACAGACAGGTACACCTGCATTAACAGGTCCACAGACAGGTACACCTGCATTAACAGGTCCACAGACAGGTACACCTGCATTAGCAGGTCCACAGACAGGTACACCTGCATTAACAGGTCCACAGACAGGTACACCTGCATTAACAGGTCCACAGACAGGTACACCTGCATTAACAGGTCCACAGACAGGTACACCTGCATTAACAGGTCCACAGACAGGTACACCTGCATTAACAGGTCCACAAACAGGTACACCTGCATTAACAGGTCCACAGACAGGTACACCTGCATTAACAGGTCCACAAACAGGTACACCTGCATTAACAGGTCCACAGACAGGTACACCTGCATTAACAGGTCCACAGACAGGTACACCTGCATTAGCAGGTCCACAGACAGGTACACCTGCATTAACAGGTCCACAGACAGGTACACCTGCATTAACAGGTCCACAGACAGGTACACCTGCATTAACAGGTCCACAGACAGGTACACCTGCATTAACAGGTCCACAGACAGGTACACCTGCATTAACAGGTCCACAGACAGGTACACCTGCATTAACAGGTCCACAGACAGGTACACCTGCATTAACAGGTCCACAGACAGGTACACCTGCATTAACAGGTCCACAGACAGGTACACCTGCATTAACAGGTCCACAGACAGGTACACCTGCATTAACAGGTCCACAGACAGGTACACCTGCATTAACAGGTCCACAGACAGGTACACCTGCATTAACAGGTCCACAAACAGGTACACCTGCATTAACAGGTCCACAGACAGGTACACCTGCATTAACAGGTCCACAAACAGGTACACCTGCATTAACAGGTCCAAAAATGTCTTAAACTAAATGTCTTAGTGAATGTTTTAATAAATGTTCCCCTCTGTGTTGGCCAGCTGGTTCGAGATAACGCTGATCTTCGCTGCGAGCTGCCGAAGTTGGAGAAGCGTCTCCGGGCGACGGCAGAGAGGGTGAAAGCTCTGGAGGCGGCCCTCAGGGAGGCCAAGGGGGTCGCCATGAGGGACCGCAAGCGCTACCAACAGGAAGTGGATCGGATCAAAGAGGTCGTCCTCTCCAAGAGCGTCTCCAGGAGAGGGCAGACCGCTCAGATCGGTGAGCAACGAATGTCCTGAGAGTCGAGTTTCAGGGCGAACACCAAACCCCAGGAGTCAGATTAGAATCAGATCAGAATATCTTTACTCGTCCCACAGAGGAGAAATTTACATTTTTTTACAGCAGAAAAGAGCCAAAGACACCTTAACGTTAACTAAGAAGCATGCATACAAAAAATATTGAAACACACAATTTACAAAATACACATCCTGTAACAGTTCAGAAGATTTAGCAGCCAGGAAGTGTCCCTAGTGGCCAAACGGTGGTACTGCAGCTTAAGTGACGTCATTATGGCCCAAAAAGACTTTAACCCATTGACTTACATTAAGAAAGAGTTGCTGTAAATCAGCGGTTAATTTTTTTAACTGAATATTCTATCAAGTATGAACGCTCTTATTTAAAACATTGGGCTATAAAAGTTGTAAAATGCACTAAAACCTGAATCTTTTATTTTCCATAAAATAACTGAATATTTTGAGAATAAAAAAAAAAAAATGTTTTGAATATTTTTGGAAAAATTTTTTATATATATATATATATATATATATATAAAAGACAGAATATGTTTAGAGTTTATAAAAATGTGGAATATTTTAAAAATAAATTGAAATAATTCAAATTGAATTTGGAAAATGTTGTAGTATTTTAAACTCTCCCTCTGCTGTCTCCCTGTAGCTAAGCCAATCAGAGCGGGCCATCATCACCATCATCCCACCTCCTCTGCCATCAGATCCCCCATCAGAGGGGGGGGGGCGGCCAGTCCCCGCCATCTGCCCCCCCGACAGCAGCAGCCCCATCACAGCAAGTAGGACAGGTGAGTCAGACCTGCTCCATGAATATCACATCTTTAATATGAATATAATGCAGTTTTAACCAAGCTATGAAGCATTAATGTAGGCTGGGTTCAGTTCTCTGATAACGCTACGATGACAACAACAACAACACTGTGGACATCTTTGTTAACATCAGGTTGTTTAAATAAAGGTTTATCACTTCCTTTCTCCACAGACGACTCTATACATTTCCTGAGGATCTCTCTCACCACTCTGCCTTTACTGGAACCAGATCTGTGTTAACACAACCACAGCTAATCCACCTTAACAGCTAATCCACTTGAACAGCTAATCCACTTTAACATTCCACTTTAACGGCTAATCCACCTTAAATCCACCTTAACAGCTAATCCACTTTAACAGCTAATCCACTTTAACATCCATTCCACCTTAACATCCATTCCACCTTAACAACCATTCCACTTTAAAAGCCATTCCACCTTAACAGCCATTCCACCTTAACAGTCAATAAATGCTAATGTCCTCTCCGTCAGCTCAGAGTCCTGCATCGGGTCGGTACCCGCGGGTACCCGACAGGTGACCCGCGGGTGGTATTTTTTCAAACGCTTTTTCCCGGGTTCGGTTCTGGGTAAAACAAAGAAGATGCGGGTCGGGTCGCGGGTGTTGCATAATAAATATAGTAAAATAATAATAATCTGGTTTAATGTTTAAATCCTCAGACCTCTCCCCCGCGGGACCGCGCATAATCATAACCTCTGCAGCGCATCAGTCTGCTGCTGAGCGCCACATTCTGAACGGCTGAGCTGAAGCTCTCTACGGAGGATACAGCATTTTCAATAACACTTCCTCAAGAGTGAAATCCAACGGCTGGCGGCTTCTGGTTCCTCGATGAGGAAATAACCAACATCCCACGCTTTGAGACACATATGCAACTGCCTGGGTTAATAATTGCACGTTTTCACCGCTCATATATAGCTGCGGGTTCGGGTCGGGTTGCGGATCTTGTGCCGACGGGTGGCGGGTTCGGTATTGCACGTCGCGGGTGGCGGGAACGGGTCTTGAAAAGCAGACCCGTGCAGGACTCTGCGTCAGCTGTCTGTCTCTTTGTGGATACGTGAGTTTATAATGAGATGAATAACAATCTAAATATTGTGTTTCGTGGCTTCAAAGAGATTCAAACCGAGTTCACTGATACTGAGTTAGTGACAGGTAAACGCTCCTCTATTCCTAATTATCCAGAATCAAAAAGTCCACTGAAGTTTATAAATCAAAGTGGATCAGGGAAGTTCTGAGTGAACGATTCTTAAAATAAAGCACAGTGAAAACTTAATGGGCACAATTTAGACTATATTTTAATATATTCTGAGTAAAAAGGGTCTTTTAAAAGTCAGAATTGATCTTTAGTATCTCAGTATCAGCTGGAGGCGATGCGCCGCTTCCTGTAGACAACCTGTGGGTCTGGATCTATAAGATCAGTGTTATGTAAACGTGTTTCAGTCACAGCTGTATCAGTGTTTGAGTGTCTTATAGAAGATAACCCACCGGGGAAAGAACCACGAGCCGTTAGGAGTAACAGATGAGGATCAAATAAGTTGGTGTTTGACTATAAGATGATATCTGGAATAAATGACCATCATTGTGTCATCAAAATACAGTTAAACCAACATTTTGTATATTTATTTAACTTTTAAAGTGGCCGTATTAGTGAGCCTTATTTATAATAATATCCTTTAAATATTTAGTCATTTAATATATTACATTTTAATATTTCGTATGTCGTTCTACCTCATGATTTTATTAAACAGTATTGCTATTATTCCTAACGTTGCATATCTTTATTTTCCTGAATGTTTTATCGCACTGATTTTATTTATTTAAAAATATCTAATGTATGAGTTATTTTGTACTTTCTGAGACGGTGATCCCGAGTGTCCGTCATGTTTCTAACGTGTGCCGCGTGTTTCTCTGTCTGTCAATGTGCTATAAAGTGATTCAGTGAAGTGCTTTTATTTTGAAAGGGAGAACCACAGTATGATTAAACGGGGAACAAACTTAACAAAACCTTAATGTTCAAAAGGACAAACTGTCATTGTTCTGAAATAAAATGTTGAATGAAATACGTGTCTTTGTGGTTTTTGGCCAGCAGGGGGCAGCACAGTACAGCGAGCCAAACCCCTCCATCAGGAGAAACAGCTTCAGAAAGGATGCAGATATAAAAACTCAAATGAAAAATATAAGTTGACTGAAAAAACGAATTGACCAAATAAATTGACTACAAATTATTTGACCAGAAAAAAAGTGGACTAAAAGACAAGATGTCCAAAAAATTAAAAGTGGTCAAAAATAAATACAAAGAAAAAGTTGATTCCCAAAAAAAAAATGTTGGTCTTGCTCGTTCTTTCGCTTCCTGTCTGATGAAAGGACCAGGAGTGGCTGGATCAAGTTAGCTACCTAGCTAGTGGCTAGCACGTTAGTTAGCATTACAGCCTTGTCATTTTTATGAGCCTTAAAATGAAGTATCAAGTAACCCAACACAGGGCCGTATTCATGGAGTCTACATTGGGGGGGACCAAAAATTCAATACAAATTTGAATACTAATGTCCTGCCATTCTAAAGGAAGATACATAAAAAATCACTAACACATTGGATACTTTAAAACCTGTTAAACCCCATGCCCCTGCCCGTGGGGGCAAAACACAACAATAGTCACGAAACTGTGTCTCAGGCATGGGTGTAGGAAGCATCCTCAATATGGGTGGGACAATTTGACGGGGGGTGTGGGCGGGGGGGGACCTAACCTCCTCTAGGGGGGTCTGGGGGCATGCTCCCCCGGTAAGATTTTCTTTTAAATGTTGAAGTTAAAAGCATCAATCTGGTGCACTTTGAGAGCAACATTAGGGACTACATCTATGGACACATCTCAACAACACCCATTTGAAACAGAACTGAACAGATTTACTTTTTCTTTATGCATATTTTACAAATCACTCCCTTTTTAAACTGTAGTATGAGTTGGAATGATTTCGTTATTCTGTTATTCTCTTATTTTGTACAACTGTAATGATCATATAAAGGTGTGCCTTGTAAATACTTGTTTTGCATCAATCTTGATACAGGGTACTTATTATATGTTGTACTTTGGATTCCTAAAGCTTTTAGTCTACCATCCCATCATTCAAGAGTGGTTTTCACAATAAGTAATGGTTTATTTTTTGCACGGACACTATCATTTACATTTTTTTACTATTTTCAATCTGAATTTACTTTAAAAACATCTATATTGATTCTGACTTTTTCTACATCCAACTCACAGGTTTATCATTGCTTTGAGAAAAAAGATTATTAGTTTAACCATTTTAGAAGTGAAGATATAGTCAATTGTTCTGGGAATGTCATTTTCAAACCTGAGACCTGAAAAACAGGCTTGGGGCTTAACTGGTTAAAATGTTTTACCATAATGTCTAATTGTGCATTGTATTACATCGCCCTATTTTATCTAGTTTAGCTTTTCTTGTTTTCTTGTTTGTAATGGCAGAGATTAGGGATGAATAAAGTACAACCATAACCATAATCACATGAAAGCATTTCAGTCCATAGAAAGGTCTGTGCCACGCAGTTTCAGCAGGAACACTTTATTGCCCTTTTGTTTTACAGCCACGACTCGCACTAGCTGCTTGCCGCTCATTCAAAATCAAAAAGACCCCCAACTTCCTCCCAGACACCCGCCCAAAAAGCCCACCCCTCAAGCAAAGGACCCAAAAGCCTTTTTGCGCTTATCGTTGGCACTGATAAAAGACTGGCATATTCCTTCAAGGTCCAGTCTGTCCAGTTTCTTCTGGTGCACATGACATATGGCCACATTATTCAGCCTTGTTTGACTCATCGATGATCTAAGCCGTGTCTTAAGCCTCCTCAGGGCACTAAAACCCCTCTCAGCCTCTGCAGAAGAGGCTGGGAGGACCAACAGAAGCCTTGCTTAAGCTTCCACCTGACCGAAGAGACCTCTCACCTCTGGCACCACCGAATAATGCTAGCAACATCGGAGCTGGTTTCATAGGTGTCTCAAACATGGCCAGCTGCACCTGCAGTAGTCTTGAATTCACTTCAGGATACTCTTCTACCACCTTGTCCATGTCTGCGTGGAGCAGCACACGTTCAAGCTGCTGCAGCTTGTGGGATCCAGCTTGTTCAAACCTCTCTATGAATTGAGTATTCACTGTGTCCAAGGCATTGTAGAATTGGACTGTGTACAAGGACTGGGCATCGGGATGGATATGGGCTGCAGCCTGACCCGTGTAACGCTTTGTAGGTTTGCGGACATGAGGGATCTGAATTGGTTGTAGGTCCAACTTTGTTGACACAGCAGTTGCTTTCGAGAACAATACATCCAAATGCTCCTCCGTTCGTTTGACCTGCATGCTTGTTTTGACATGGTCTACAGCCTCCAACAGTCTGTTTCCTAAGCTGCAGGGAGGTGTTCAGGCACTCCAAATCCCCCATCAGGGCTTCAGCCATTAAAAGGCCGAGCACAGTGTTCCCTTTAAGAAATGTTCCATGAAGACCATTGGCCTTGGCTGAAGTTTCAGGTGAGCTGCATGATGCCATTTCTTCAAGGGCCATCAGCACTGACTCATACTGCTTGAGAACTGAGCGGGTGGCAGGGGTACGTACAGTCCACCTGGTGGGACAGAGAGGCTTCAATGAGGTGAAAGTTGAACCATGCTCTGATTTTGCGATATACTGGAAAATCAACTTGAACTTGCCAGATTGATTAAAGAAGCCCCCCAATTCATGGACCAGACCCATTGCATCTCTTACTAGTGGAGAGGCTCCACAGGCAGCCTGCGTAATTAAGTTCACGCAGTGGGGACCACAGTGACAATACACAGCCAGCGGTTGTTCTTTCCTTAAAATGGCTTGTACTCCCTGCAATCGTCCAGCCATGTTTGCGGCACCATCATAAGTTTGTCCTCGGAGTTGAGACGGAGGAAGCTGTAGGCGTGTCATCACATCACATGCCATCTTGGCTATATTTTGCCCTGTTGTTGGTAGATTCCCAGGAACTCTTCCTTTGGTTAGATCTGCATCTACAGAGCGCACACATATTGACTCCTGCTCAACTCCTGATATATCTTGGGTGCCATCAATGATAATTGCGAACTGGACCACTGGCATTGATGTTATTTCCGACACAATTTCTTTGACGATTGTATTGGCCATCACCTTCAACAGTTCGTTCTGCCATTCCGGACTGGTGAAATCGAGGGGACCTTTTAGCCAGGAGGTCAGCTCTGCATCGCCCGTTGCCTTGTACTTTAGAAGTTGGCTTAGATTCCCACTGTCCTTCTGATCGCCTCGAAAAGCTAGACCTTGCCGCGCCAAGTACCTCACACCCTCAACAATCTTCATCAGATTTCTTCTTGCTTGTTGCTGCCGTCTTTCAAGCTCACGTGAAAGTTGCACATTAACAGGCTCTGGCTCCTGAATCCTAGTCATCACAGCTAATTTGTGACACTGGCTGTGTTTATGCACACTACATTTCTCCAGTGCCTTCTTCCAATTGTTAAAACCAGTCTTGACAAACGCTGAATCTGCTTTTGACGCAAGCTTAGACTTTTGTGCTGCAAAGTATTTAGCACAATAGAAACAGAGGACCCCTTTTACAGAGGGGCTGTAATGGAGCCATGCATGATCTTCAAACCACTTCTCCTGAAAGTAGAGTATTCTATTTGATAGGGTTTGACTGGGTAAGACTTTCACATTTGGATGATTTGGGCAAAGTACAAGCTCCTCCCCTTCCTTTCCTGTACCTTCATTTTCGCCTGCCTGGCTGCTCTCTCTCTCATTGTCAAACTCACTCTCCCTGCTTGATGGTATTATCTGAAATACATATGAGGATGATCTCATCTTAAATTAACATTAACATTAGACTGCTATGTTGTCATTATTCTGTCTTAACCATCAATATAGCTCCTTTCTGACTTACCTCCATGTCACCAGCGCACACTCTCCCTGTCTGGTCGCCATGCTCACATTCTCTCTCTCTTTACTCTGAACACACCAGAGTGAACATGGAAGAAATATTATCAGTAAACAAGCTATCTGACTGGTAACAATACTCACTTTCTCACTGCTCTTAACTTACTTTTTTTCTTTTCTGAGGCTGCCCAAAAAACTGTCTAATGTCACTGCCACCCTTCCTCTTGCTCATGCTTACAGCTTGACCTCGTGATGAATACGGGTCAGCAGCGCTGGATATAAGATCATTAAACATGTTTATTAGCAATTCTGAGCGTTCTAAACCCAGCACAAGCTATGATGCACACTGCAAACCTCCTGCGTGTGAGTATCTTTTAAATGCTTCTGACGATTATGAAATACTATTTCATAATAATTGTAGAATATTTATTATTTAATTAATTCTGGCACCTTTGGTATTCCATAGGTGTCTCACATCACAGTTTTAAATCTTTCCACACCCTACAAATTACAAAATAAAATAGAAATAATCCACATGAATAAATATCTATTGGATTACATCCAAAACGACACCGTCATTTTCCACATAGCTGACACTAGCCCGCCAAACCCTGGCTAACAACTGAAACCAGCTAGCCCACAGCTAGTTAGCTACTATTCCTGAAAAGTACGGTTTTAACATCAGAACTACAAGTTACTTACACAAAGAAGCTAAACGGAGGGTTCATTAACATTACCATTACGAAATAAAATAATATAGATTAGAAAAGATACCAGAACTGATGGAGGGCAAATTAAAACATGACTGACCTGCTTGGAGCATCAAGCTAACTGAAGGTGGACGTGCAACAGGGAAATACACCCCCGGGTACAAAATAAGGAACCAATTTACATATGCAAAGAAATATCATTTTGGTGAAGTTCACAATAACAGAAAATATAGATTTTCAAGTATACAAATAACCAAAATAAAGAAGTTATAGAATAGCAATTTTATTTTAATTTTAAAAATCAAAAAATTTAAACTTTTTTTTTTGTTGCTATTTATTGGGGGGGACATTTTGAGTGTATCTGAATATTGGGGGGGATGTCCCCCCCCCAATGTATATGGTGAATACGGCCTTGACCCAACATGTTAAACAGTGAGAGTAGTAGTCATATCTCCTGAACCCTTTGAAGAGTACTGTCACTCCGGTGTGATCATTCTATAATACACCATAAGAGGGAGATAGTGAGGGTGAGAGGGTGATAGTGAGGGTGAGAGGGAGATAGTGAGGGTGAGAGGGTGATAGTGAGGGTGAGAGGGTGATAGTGAGGGTGAGAGGGAGATAGTGAGGGTGATAGTGAGGGTGAGAGGGTGATAGTGAGGGTGAGAGGGAGATAGTGAGGGTGAGAGGGTGATAGTGAGGGTGAGAGGGTGATAGTGAGGGTGAGAGGCTGATAGTGAGGGTAGGCAATCCTTTTGTTGACAGACAGTAGTGACGGCCATCTTGGTGACGTGTGTTGTTGTGAGAGACCGGAGATGTGTAACTTCACAGTTAGTTGAAGTTTTTTTGACTTGAAAAATTATCTTTTAGATTGACAAACATCATGTGTGTAATTCATGGCACAATTCAAACGGGTTCGAAAGATAATCATTCTCTCTCCATTGACTTCAATACATAATCTTTCAGAAACAAGGTCCCATGGAGGTCCCCCGGAAGGGGAGGGGCTTCGCCTCTCTATGGAATCGAGGGGAAGTTCCTAAAATCCATCTAAACATGACCCATTGGTGGACGAGTGCTGCGCAGCCAGAATGCTGCGATACACTCTGGTGGCTACCATTAGCAGCTATATATGAAATCTCCGTTTTTGACATAAAAATGTAATGACGGATTATCAGTAATCATTTCAAAGTGACACAGACACATTGGATTAACCTTCAGCAGCGTTTTTATTGTTTTAATGCCATTGAACATGACTATTGATCAGACAACAACAGCTACGGTGAGACGACCTCCCCTGAATGCTCTGTAAAGCTACGTGTTGTGATGTCTGTGTTTTCTTCCCCTGTCGCGAGTTCGGATCGCTCAGTGATGATACTATATACCTATAGAATCTGTGGAATTTCTAATCGGATATCTTGTATGTGCAGTTACGATAAGTAATAAGGGTATTTTTACCTTGAGTTCTGTGCTAAGTGCATTAGCATGTTTTCGCTCAAGGCTAATTTAGAAGCTTCTTGTGAGACTTGTGCTTTGTTTCGGTAAAAATGGTTCCTATCATCAGTGAGCTGAGTTTCTAACCGTTAAGTGAGTATGACACATTCATAGGTTTTTAAAAACTAAGAAGCCCTGAGACACAGTTTCGTGAAAAAACTACCCGCCTGACCCGGATTAGGGTCCTCTCGGGTTTAACAGGTTAAAACACTTCAGGAGTTCTTCAGGTGATGGAAACTACTTCCTGTCCAGGCTGAAGATGTCGCAGCTCTCAATGAGGATGAACTCTATGATCTGGTTCTGGTACACCATGTTGACGGCCATGTTCCCCCCGTCCAGCTCGGGCCACATCAGCGTGGGCCCGAACACGATGCCGATGCCCTGCGTGGACATCAGGTTCTGCCTGGAGAACGTCAGGACTCTGAAACACAGACGGGTTCATCAGACTCTGAAACACAGTCGGGTTCATCGGACTCTGAAACACAGTCGGGTTCATCGGACTCTGAAACACAGTCGGGTTCATCGGACTCTGAAACACAGTCGGGTTCATTGGACTCTGAAACACAGACGGGTTCATCGGACTCTGAAACACAGTCGGGTTCATCGGACTCTGAAACACAGTCGGGTTCATCGGACTCTGAAACACAGTCGGGTACATCAGACTCTGAAACACAGTCGGGTTCATTGGACTCTGAAACACAGACGGGTTCATCGGACTCTGAAACACAGTCGGGTTCATCGGACTCTGAAACACAGACGGGTTCATCGGACTCTGAAACACAGACGGGTTCATCGGACTCTGAAACACAGACGGGTTCATCGGACTCTGAAACACAGACGGGTTCATCGGACTCTGAAACACAGACGGGTTCATCGGACTCTGAAACACAGACGGGTGCATCGGACTCTGAAACACAGACGGGTTCATCGGACTCTGAAACACAGACGGGTTCATCGGACTCTGAAACACAGACGGGTTCATCGGACTCTGAAACACAGACGGGTTCATCGGACTCTGAACCACAGACGGGTTCATCGGACTCTGAAACACAGACGGGTTCATCGGACTCTGAAACACAGACGGGTTCATCGGACTCTGAAACACAGACGGGTTCATCGGACTCTGAAACACAGACGGGTTCATCGGACTCTGAAACACAGACGGGTTCATCGGACTCTGAAACACAGACGGGTTCATCGGACTCTGAAACACAGACGGGTTCATCGGACTCTGAAACACAGACGGGTTCATCGGATTCTGAAACACAGACGGGTTCATCGGATTCTGAAACACAGACGGGTTCATCGGACTCTGAAACACAGACGGGTTCATCGGACTCTGAAACACAGACGGGTTCATCGGACTCTGAAACACAGACGGGTTCATCGGACTCTGAAACACAGACGGGTTCATCGGACTCTGAAACACAGACGGGTTTATCGGACTCTGAAACACAGACGGGTTCATCGGACTCTGAAACACAGACGGGTTCATCGGACTCTGAAACACAGACGGGTTCATCGGACTCTGAACCACAGACGGGTTCATCGGATTCTGAAACACAGACGGGTTCATCGGACTCTGAAACACAGACGGGTTCATCGGACTCTGAAACACAGACGGGTTCATCGGACTCTGAAACACAGACGGGTTCATCGGACACATGCACACACACACACACACACACACACACACACACACACACACACACACACACACACACACACACACACACACACACACACACACACACAACACACACACACACACACACACACACGCACACACCCGTAAATACACGCACACACATACACACGCACGCGCACACCAGGGGTACCTGTGCAGGTGTGAGAACAGCAGCGTCATGGTGTCCTGGTTGGGTCGGGGCAGATCCTGGATCAGTTTTTTCACAGCCTGGACCTTCTGTCTGGAATCTTTAATCTCTGTTCAGGAGAAACACAGCAGACGCTCTTTAGTTTCTGCTTCCTGTTGTTGTTTATCATGTCAACATGTTGTAGTTCTTCCTGTTTACAGGTCTAAACACAGTAAGGCCTGCACAATATATCCAGCATCCGTCACATGGCTTTATCAACATGAGCCGTACAGGTATCACAGAGACTAATCAAAGTATCTTCCATGTTAGAATATCTGGCCAATCAGATGAGACCTTACTGCTCTAGATGTCCAGCCCTAATGTAAGAGTCACGCTATTGGCTGAAGGGTGAGTGAGGAAAATAGAGGGGAAAGAAGCAGAAGAAGCAGGTCAAAGGAACATGTATGTGTTACATAAACGTAAAGTAGTTATCCTGCCCAACTAAACGTGTTAGAATCATAAACGTTTGTTTGTTTCTGATGTAATCCAAAATCACATGGAGACATCCCATTGGACGAGGGAGATGCTGCCTTCAGGGACTAACACAGAACCAGAAAGATGCTGCCTTCAGGGACCAACAGAAACACAGTAGATTCAGACTAATACACTGTCAGCTGTGACTCACTGATGGCCTCCACAAAGGGCTGGAAGGCTCTGAAGGGGAACAGCGGCTCTGGAAGCTCCCGGAAAAACATCTTCAGAGCTCCAGTGACGACGTGGACGTCTTCCCACTGACTTTGGTCCAGGTCCAGGGCCTCCTCTGGGGGGAAGAAGCATATATTCAATACGTCTGCATGGACACCAATATTAAAAACACATAGAGGGGGGAGGGGTACTCTACTATATATCTACTATACTTTAGTAGAAGTACTCAGGTTCTATACTTGAGTAAAAGTAGAAGTACTCAGATCTTGTACGTGAGTAGAAGTAGAAGTACTCAGATCTTGTACATGAGTAAAAGTAGAAGTACTCAGGTCTTGTACTTGAGTGAAAGTAGAAGTACTCAGATCTAGTTCTTGAGTAAAAGTAGAAGTACCAGAGTGTAGGAATACTCTGTTACAGTAAAAGTCCTGCATTCAAAATGTTCCTCAAGTGAAAGTAGAAAAGTATTCTCATCAAAATATAGTGAAAGTAGCGACAGTAAAAGTAGTTGTGCAGATTGGTCCATTTCAGAATAATATCTATGATGTGTTTTATAGTTATTGATGCATTCGTGCTGTTTCCTGTGAGGCTTCAATGTGTTTCTGATGGAGATCTAACCGACCCTGATCCACCATGAATCGGAGTTTCTGGACGGTCGATAGATTTCCACTGACTCTGTAGATCCCGTCAACGTCCATACCTGAACAAAGAAATAAAAGTCAAACCCCTTTCACATGAAACACCTTTAGGAGGCAGGCTTCTCCACGAGGCCGTGTTTCTGCTGTCTCTGTGAACCCACCTCGCTTTTCGATGGCGTCCAAACAGAGCTGAACGAAGCTGGGCACCGTGGACCCCTCTCGCTCACAGAGAGTCAGCAGGTGGCATCCGAACACTTGATCTGAGACGAGACATCAGGCATTCAGACTGGAGTACTGACTGATGGGTGATGTTACAACAGGTCTATCATGACGGCTCATTGCAGGTGGGCCGCCAAAACATTATGATTTGTGTGGAAAGTTGGAAACATTTCATTATTAAGATTAAGTTATTTGAACCTCCTTTCTCTTTCTCGATCCTCATGAGCAACGGTCATTATAGTCCTTAGCAACGGTCATTATAGTCCTTAGCAACGGTCATCACAGTCCTTAGCAACGGTCATTACAGTCCTTAGCAACGGTCTGTTCTACTGGATTGACAACGTGTCACATGTTCTGAAGGGTCAGAACTTTATTTAGCCTCCGTACTGTTTAGGTTGAATGTGGGCCGCGAACATGTTTAGATTCTTAAGTGGGCCCTGAGTCGGTTGGGAGCCGCTATGTTAGAGGTCACCTTTGATGAGGCCTTTCTCCTGCAGGGTCTTCATGGACGGACGTCTGATGATGAACTTCTTCAGTCGGTTCTTCACTCCGTTCTTGTCGGCGCTGTCCGAGGCGCTGTGTTTCAGCTTGGAGCTGACGAACATATCTGCACAGAAAACATCACAGTTAAAGCGTTAACATGTTTATTTGGTGGTTCAGCAGAGTTGGATCTAAAGAGTCGTGATCTGAAGAGTTGGATCTAAAGAGTCGTGATCTGAAGAGTTGGATCTAAAGAGTCGAGATCTGAAGAGTTGGATGTAAAGAGTCGTGATCTGAAGAGTTGGATCTAAAGAGTCGTGATCTGAAGAGTTGGATCTAAAGAGTCGAGATCTGAAGAGTTGGATGTAAAGAGTCGTGATCTGAAGAGTTGGATCTAAAGAGTCGTGATCTGAAGAGTTGGATCTGAAGAGTTGGATCTAAAGAGTCGTGATCTAAAGAGTTGGATCTAAAGAGTTGGATCTAAAGAGTTGGATCTAAAGAGTTGGATCTAAAGAGTCGTGATCTGAAGAGTCGGGATCTAAAGAGTTGGATCTGAAGAGTTGGATCTAAAGAGTTGGATCTGAAGAGTTGGATCTGAAGAGTCGTGATCTGAAGAGTTGGATCTGAAGAGTCTTGATCTGAAGAGTTGGATCTGAAGAGTCGTGATCTAAAGAGTTGGATCTGAAGAGTTGGATCTAAAGAGTCTTGATCTGAAGAGTTGGATCTGAAGAGTCGTGATCTAAAGAGTTGGATCTGAAGAGTTGGATCTAAAGAGTTGGATCTGAAGAGTTGGATCTAAAGAGTCTTGATCTGAAGAGTTGGATCTAAAGAGTCGTGATCTGAAGAGTTGGATCTGAAGAGTTGGATCTAAAGAGTCGTGATCTGAAGAGTTGGATCTAAAGAGTCGTGATCTGAAGAGTTGGATCTAAAGAGTCGTGATCTGAAGAGTTGGATCTGAAGAGTCGTGATCTGAAGAGTTGGATCTAAAGAGTCGTGATCTGAAGAGTTGGATCTAAAGAGTCGTGATCTGAAGAGTTGGATCTAAAGAGTCGTGATCTGAAAAGAGTTGGATCTAAGAGTCGTGATCTGGAAGAGTTGGATTCTGAAGAGTCGTGATCTGAAAGAGTTGGGATCTGAAAGCGTCGTGATCTAAAGAGTCGTGATAGTCGTGATCTGAGAGTCGTGATCTGAAGAGTCGTGATCTGAAGAGTTGGGATCCTGAAAGAGTTCGTGATCTGAAGAGTTGTGAATCTGAAGAGTCGTGATCTGAAGAGTAGTGATCTGAAGAGTTGGATCTAAAGAGTCGTGATCTGAAGAGTTGGATCTAAAGAGTCGGGATCTGAAGAGTTGGATCTGAAGAGTTGGATCTGAAGAGTTGGATCTAAAGAGTCGTGATCTGAAGAGTTGGATCTAAAGAGTCGAGATCTAAAGAGTCGTGATCTGAAGAGTTGGATCTGAAGAGTCGTGATCTGAAGAGTTGGATCTGAAGAGTTGGATCTAAAGAGTCTTGATCTGAAGAGTTGGATCTAAAGAGTCGAGATCTAAAGAGTCGTGATCTGAAGAGTTGGATCTAAAGAGTCTTGATCTGAAGAGTTGGATCTAAAGAGTCGAGATCTGAAGAGTTGGATCTAAAGAGTCGAGATCTGAAGAGTTGGATCTAAAGAGTCGTGATCTGAAGAGTTGGATCTAAAGAGTTGGATCTAAAGAGTTGGATCTGAAGAGTCGTGATCTAAAGAGTCATGATCTGAAGAGCTGGATCTAAAGAGTCGTGATCTGAAGAGCTGGATCTAAAGAGGCGTGATCTGAAGAGTCGTGATCTGAAGAGTTGGATCTGAAGAGTTGGATCTAAAG
>NW_027263197.1:21460-59776 GCF_902827115.2 Pseudochaenichthys georgianus
CAGGAGGAAGCAGATGCTTATTGACCCCCTTACTCACTGCTGATCAATGATTATCCTCTTCAGTCTCATGAAGTGCTTCTGAGCATCCTTCAAAGTGAAGGATATGTGTGCTTTGCTTGAACTCCTGCTCCGAAGCGCTCCATCAAACCCCCACAGATCGTTCTTCTGACCTCGAGTTGTTTCAGAGGTAGATCTCCTCTCAGATGACCCCCCCCTCTCCGTCTGCAGATGATGTCTTGCTCTGAACATGATGCACTTTGAAATGTAACCAGGCCAGTGAACTCCAGAGTGTGTGACTTCAAGAATAATGAATGAGTTTGTTCAAGACATCCAACATCACTGATGACTCGTAGAGCCTTCTTTGTAACGCGCAGAACGGCTGCGGCTGGTTTGGGTTAGGGTTAACCCAAACCCTAAGTTGGTTTGAACTTTTATTCCTCAGGATTGTGAGAAGCAGCATTTTGATGTTCTTGTCTGTATCTCACGCAGTGAGGAGGGGAGATGGAGGGTACTCTGAACACGAGCTATAGTCTGTGTCTCACGCGGTGAGGAGGGGAGATGGAGGGTCCTCTGAACACGAGCTATAGTCTGTGTCTCACGCGGTGAGGAGGGGAGATGGAGGGTACTCTGAACACGAGCTATAGTCTGTGTCTCACGCAGTGAGGAGGGGAGATGGAGTGTCCTCTGAACACGAGCTATAGTCTGTGTCTCACGCGGTGAGGAGGGGAGATGGAGGGTCCTCTGAACACCAGCTATAGTCTGTGTCTCACGCGGTGAGGAGGGGAGATGGAGGGTCCTCTGAACACCAGCTATAGTCTGTGTCTCACGCGGTGAGGAGGGGAGATGGAGGATACTCTGAACACCAGCTATAGTCTGTGTCTCACGCGGTGAGGAGGGGAGATGGAGGGTCCTCTGAACACCAGCTATAGTCTGTGTCTCACGCGGTGAGGAGGGGAGATGGAGGGTCCTCTGAACACCAGCTATAGTCTGTGTCTCACGCGGTGAGGAGGGGAGATGGAGGGTACTCTGAACACGAGCTATAGTCTGTGTCTCACGCGGTGAGGAGGGGAGATGGAGGGTCCTCTGAACACGAGCTATAGTCTGTATCTCACGCAGTGAGGAGGGGAGATGGAGGGTACTCTGAACACGAGCTATAGCCTGTATCTCAGGCGGTGAGGAGGGGAGATGGAGGGTACTCTGAACACCAGCTATAGTCTGTGTCTCACGCGGTGAGGAGGGGAGATGGAGGGTACTCTGAACACGAGCTATAGTCTGTATCTCACGCAGTGAGGAGGGGAGATGGAGGGTCCTCTGAACACGAGCTATAGTCTGTATCTCACGCAGTGAGGAGGGGAGATGGAGGGTCCTCTGAACACGAGCTATAGTCTGTATCTCACGCAGTGAGGAGGGGAGATGGAGGGTACTCTGAACACGAGCTATAGCCTGTGTCTCACGCGGTGAGGAGGGGAGATGGAGGGTACTCTGAACACGAGCTATAGTCTGTATCTCACGCAGTGAGGAGGGGAGATGGAGTGTCCTCTGAACACGAGCTATAGTCTGTATCTCACGCAGTGAGGAGGGGAGATGGAGGGTCCTCTGAACACGAGCTATAGTCTGTGTCTCACGCAGTGAGGAGGGGAGATGGAGGGTCCTCTGAACACGAGCTATAGCCTGTATCTCAGGCGGTGAGGAGGGGAGATGGAGGGTACTCTGAACACCAGCTATAGTCTGTATCTCACGCGGTGAGGAGGGGAGATGGAGGGTACTCTGAACACCAGCTATAGTCTGTGTCTCACGCGGTGAGGAGGGGAGATGGAGGGTACTCTGAACACGAGCTATAGTCTGTGTCTCACGCAGTGAGGAGGGGAGATGGAGGGTCCTCTGAACACGAGCTATAGTCTGTATCTCACGCAGTGAGGAGGGGAGATGGAGGGTACTCTGAACACCAGCTATAGTCTGTGTCTCACGCGGTGAGGAGGGGAGATGGAGGGTCCTCTGAACACGAGCTATAGTCTGTATCTCACGCGGTGAGGAGGGGAGATGGAGGGTACTCTGAACACCAGCTATAGTCTGTATCTCACGCGGTGAGGAGGGGAGATGGAGGGTCCTCTGAACACGAGCTATAGTCTGTGTCTCACGCGGTGAGGAGGGGAGATGGAGGGTCCTCTGAACACGAGCTATAGTCTGTGTCTCACGCGGTGAGGAGGGGAGATGGAGGGTCCTCTGAACACGAGCTATAGTCTGTGTCTCACGCGGTGAGGAGGGGAGATGGAGGGTCCTCTGAACACGAGCTATAGTCTGTGTCTCACGCGGTGAGGAGGGGAGATGGAGGGTACTCTGAACACGAGCTATAGTCTGTATCTCACGCGGTGAGGAGGGGAGATGGAGGGTACTCTGAACACCAGCTATAGTCTGTATCTCACGCGGTGAGGAGGGGAGATGGAGGGTCCTCTGAACACGAGCTATAGTCTGTGTCTCACGCGGTGAGGAGGGGAGATGGAGGGTCCTCTGAACACGAGCTATAGTCTGTATCTCACGCGGTGAGGAGGGGAGATGGAGGGTCCTCTGAACACGAGCTATAGTCTGTGTCTCACGCGGTGAGGAGGGGAGATGGAGGGTCCTCTGAACACGAGCTATAGTCTGTATCTCACGCGGTGAGGAGGGGAGATGGAGGGTCCTCTGAACACGAGCTATAGTCTGTGTCTCACGCGGTGAGGAGGGGAGATGGAGGGTCCTCTGAACACGAGCTATAGTCTGTATCTCACGCGGTGAGGAGGGGAGATGGAGGGTACTCTGAACACCAGCTATAGTCTGTGTCTCACGCGGTGAGGAGGGGAGATGGAGGGTACTCTGAACACGAGCTATAGCCTGTATCTCACGCGGTGAGGAGGGGAGATGGAGGGTACTCTGAACACCAGCTATAGTCTGTGTCTCACGCGGTGAGGAGGGGAGATGGAGGGTACTCTGAACACGAGCTATAGTCTGTGTCTCACGCAGTGAGGAGGGGAGATGGAGGGTACTCTGAACACGAGCTATAGTCTGTGTCTCACGCAGTGAGGAGGGGAGATGGAGGGTACTCTGAACACCAGCTATAGTCTGTATCTCACGCAGTGAGGAGGGGAGATGGAGGGTACTCTGAACACCAGCTATAGTCTGTGTCTCACGCGGTGAGGAGGGGAGATGGAGGGTCCTCTGAACACGAGCTATAGTCTGTATCTCACGCAGTGAGGAGGGGAGATGGAGGGTACTCTGAACACGAGCTATAGTCTGTATCTCACGCGGTGAGGAGGGGAGATGGAGGGTCCTCTGAACACGAGCTATAGTCTGTATCTCACGCGGTGAGGAGGGGAGATGGAGGGTACTCTGAACACGAGCTATAGTCTGTATCTCACGCGGTGAGGAGGGGAGATGGAGGGTCCTCTGAACACGAGCTATAGTCTGTATCTCACGCGGTGAGGAGGGGAGATGGAGGGTACTCTGAACACGAGCTATAGTCTGTGTCTCACGCAGTGAGGAGGGGAGATGGAGGGTACTCTGAACACCAGCTATAGTCTGTATCTCACGCGGTGAGGAGGGGAGATGGAGGGTACTCTGAACACGAGCTATAGTCTGTGTCTCACGCAGTGAGGAGGGGAGATGGAGGGTACTCTGAACACGAGCTATAGTCTGTGTCTCACGCAGTGAGGAGGGGAGATGGAGGGTACTCTGAACACGAGCTATAGTCTGTATCTCACGCGGTGAGGAGGGGAGATGGAGGGTACTCTGAACACGAGCTATAGTCTGTGTCTCACGCGGTGAGGAGGGGAGATGGAGGGTACTCTGAACACGAGCTATAGTCTGTGTCTCACGCAGTGAGGAGGGGAGATGGAGGGTACTCTGAACACCAGCTATAGTCTGTATCTCACGCAGTGAGGAGGGGAGATGGAGGGTACTCTGAACACGAGCTATAGTCTGTGTCTCACGCGGTGAGGAGGGGAGATGGAGGGTCCTCTGAACACCAGCTATAGTCTGTATCTCACGCGGTGAGGAGGGGAGATGGAGGGTACTCTGAACACGAGCTATAGTCTGTGTCTCACGCGGTGAGGAGGGGAGATGGAGGGTACTCTGAACACGAGCTATAGCCTGTATCTCACGCGGTGAGGAGGGGAGATGGAGGGTACTCTGAACACCAGCTATAGTCTGTATCTCACGCGGTGAGGAGGGGAGATGGAGGGTCCTCTGAACACGAGCTATAGTCTGTATCTCACGCGGTGAGGAGGGGAGATGGAGGGTACTCTGAACACCAGCTATAGTCTGTGTCTCACGCGGTGAGGAGGGGAGATGGAGGGTACTCTGAACACCAGCTATAGTCTGTGTCTCACGCGGTGAGGAGGGGAGATGGAGGGTCCTCTGAACACGAGCTATAGTCTGTGTCTCACGCGGTGAGGAGGGGAGATGGAGGGTACTCTGAACACGAGCTATAGTCTGTGTCTCACGCGGTGAGGAGGGGAGATGGAGGGTACTCTGAACACGAGCTATAGTCTGTGTCTCACGCGGTGAGGAGGGGAGATGGAGGGTACTCTGAACACGAGCTATAGTCTATGTCTCACGCGGTGAGGAGGGGAGATGGAGGGTCCTCTGAACACCAGCTATAGTCTGTATCTCACGCGGTGAGGAGGGGAGATGGAGGGTACTCTGAACACGAGCTATAGTCTGTGTCTCACGCAGTGAGGAGGGGAGATGGAGGGTACTCTGAACACCAGCTATAGTCTGTATCTCACGCAGTGAGGAGGGGAGATGGAGGGTACTCTGAACACGAGCTATAGTCTGTGTCTCACGCGGTGAGGAGGGGAGATGGAGGGTCCTCTGAACACCAGCTATAGTCTGTATCTCACGCGGTGAGGAGGGGAGATGGAGGGTACTCTGAACACGAGCTATAGTCTGTGTCTCACGCGGTGAGGAGGGGAGATGGAGGGTACTCTGAACACGAGCTATAGCCTGTATCTCACGCGGTGAGGAGGGGAGATGGAGGGTACTCTGAACACCAGCTATAGTCTGTATCTCACGCGGTGAGGAGGGGAGATGGAGGGTCCTCTGAACACGAGCTATAGTCTGTATCTCACGCGGTGAGGAGGGGAGATGGAGGGTACTCTGAACACCAGCTATAGTCTGTGTCTCACGCGGTGAGGAGGGGAGATGGAGGGTACTCTGAACACCAGCTATAGTCTGTGTCTCACGCGGTGAGGAGGGGAGATGGAGGGTACTCTGAACACGAGCTATAGTCTGTGTCTCACGCGGTGAGGAGGGGAGATGGAGGGTACTCTGAACACGAGCTATAGTCTGTGTCTCACGCGGTGAGGAGGGGAGATGGAGGGTACTCTGAACACGAGCTATAGTCTATGTCTCACGCGGTGAGGAGGGGAGATGGAGGGTCCTCTGAACACCAGCTATAGTCTGTATCTCACGCGGTGAGGAGGGGAGATGGAGGGTACTCTGAACACCAGCTATAGTCTGTATCTCACGCGGTGAGGAGGGGAGATGGAGGGTACTCTGAACACCAGCTATAGTCTGTATCTCACGCGGTGAGGAGGGGAGATGGAGGGTACTCTGAACACGAGCTATAGTCTGTGTCTCACGCGGTGAGGAGGGGAGATGGAGGGTCCTCTGAACACCAGCTATAGTCTGTGTCTCACGCGGTGAGGAGGGGAGATGGAGGGTACTCTGAACACGAGCTATTAGCGTGACGACTAAAGCCATCCAGCAGCATGTTTGTTATCTCGCAGAAAGCTCCTCACACAGGTGAGTGTCGTAATGGACTCAGTCCGTCTGAAAGCTGCAGAAAAGCAGCTTTCAGAGTAAATCCTCGTAGTTATCTGGTTATTATCGGCGTGTTGATAAAGAGGACTGGAGTTAGGGTTTATCGGGCGGGAGGGCGGGGTCATCGCTGCGTATATAAAGAGGCTGCGGACGGAGCTGTGTTATACAGTCGGAGGTCACGATGGGGAAGGACTTCCACCTTTACGAGAATGTCTCGAACATCAGTCCCTTCGAAGGCCCTCAGTATCACCTGGCCCCCCGCTGGGCCTTCCACCTGCAGACCATCTTCATGGGCTTTGTCTTCTTTGCCGGGACGCCTCTCAACTTACTCGTGCTCTTCGTCACGCTGAAGCACAAGAAGCTGAGGGTTCCTCTGAACTACATCCTGGTGAACGTGTCGTTCGCGGGCTTCATCTTCGCCGGCTTCTCCGTCAGCCAGGTGTTCATCTGCAGCACCAGAGGCTACTTCTTCCTGGGACTCACCATGTGCACCCTGGAGTCCGCCATGGGCTCCATCGCAGGTACATCTTATTATTCATACCAACAAATAAGAGAATCAATCATCGACGTTTCCCTGAAGGACTTTCATATTATAGGTTCTGAATTCACAGGAAATATGACACGTAGAAATAAAAGCTTCTAAATGTAGTTCTTATGTATCTCTTCTGGAGCTTTAATAAGTAGTGAACGGGTTCCGACACACGGTTTCGTTGCTCGCTTCAACGGAGACGCTTCCCCTTCACTTTGAACGGGGTGACGTCACGCTTTGCCGAACTGCATCGTGGTTCCGTTGCTCGCGCTGAAAGTTGAGAAAAGTTCAACTTTTCA
Organism: Pseudochaenichthys georgianus; assembly: GCF_902827115.2. Taxonomy (NCBI): domain Eukaryota; kingdom Metazoa; phylum Chordata; class Actinopteri; order Perciformes; family Channichthyidae; genus Pseudochaenichthys; species Pseudochaenichthys georgianus. Next base: position 28,085 of record NW_027263197.1, read on the forward strand.
AGCGTCGACGGAAGTGCCAGCAAATCAAATCATATGCCAGTACAAGCTCTAGCCAATCAAACTTGCTCTTTGTGTGTCCGGGGCAGGAGATTCATGTGATTGGCTGTTGGTCGCAAGCCAGATACGCCTTCCGGCAAGCGTCAGCGAGACGGAACCGTGTGGAGGTTACGATCTGCAGTGCGCATGGGCGAGATGGTCCGCCATACTGGAGAACTCCGGACGGCAACCCAAGAAGGACACTTGACACGGTGGCTTTTGGCAAAGCTCAAAAAGAAAGAGAGATGAGTTATTGTTGTTACAACGTGACTTCACTATTATTTATATACTATTTATACAAACTGAATACATATTTACTGTGAAAGTAGGCAAACACGTCTGGCATATGGCTGTCTAACAGAAGTTACATCCATTCCTCACTTATTCTGACAACGTGCTCAACCCCAAATAAAAGAACCCAATAAAAAGAGTTAAATAATAGTGAAGTCACGTTGTGACAACAATAACTCATCTCTCTCTCGTTTTCTTTTTGAGCTTTGCCAAAAGCCACTGTGTCAAGTGTCCCTCTCGCACATGCGCACTGCAGATAGGGAAGGGTTCCTGTGTTCTCCTCTGACTTCCTGTTGACCTGCCACTCCCTGTTCTCCTCTGACTTCCTGTTGACCTGCCACTCCCTGTTCTCCTCTGACTTCCTGTTGACCTGCCGCTCCCTGTTCTCCTCTGACTTCCTGTTGACCTGCAACTCCCTGTTCTCCTCTGACTTCCTGTTGACCTGCCACTCCCTGTTCTCCTCTGACTTCCTGTTGACCTGCCGCTCCCTGTTCTCCTCTGACTTCCTGTTGACCTGCCGCTCCCTGTTCTCCTCTGACTTCCTGTTGACCTGCAACTCCCTGTTCTCCTCTGACTTCCTGTTGACCTGCCACTCCCTGTTCTCCTCTGACTTCCTGTTGACCTGCCGCTCCCTGTTCTCCTCTGACTTCCTGTTGACCTGCCGCTCCCTGTTCTCCTCTGACTTCCTGTTGACCTGCAACTCCCTGTTCTCCTCTGACTTCCTGTTGACCTGCCACTCTCCTCTGACTTCCTGTTGATCTGCCACTCCCTGTTCTGCTCTGACTTCCTGTTGACCTGCCACTCCCTGTTCTCCTCTGACTTCCTGTTGACCTGCCACTCTCCTCTGACTTCCTGTTGACCTGCCACTCCCTGTTCTCCTCTAACTTCCTGTTGACCTGCCACTCCCTGTTCTCCTCTGACTTCCTGTTGACCTGCCACTCCCTGTTCTCCTCTGACTTCCTGTTGACCTGCCACTCCCTGTTCTCCTCTGACTTCCTGTTGACACTCCCTGTTCTCCTCTGACTTCCTGTTGACCTGCCACTCCCTGTTCTCCTCTGACTTCCTGTTGACCTGCCACTCCCTGTTCTCCTCTGACTTCCTGTTGACCTGCCGCTCCCTGTTCTCCTCTGACTTCCTGTTGACCTGCCACTCCCTGTTCTCCTCTGACTTCCTGTTGACCTGCCGCTCCCTGTTCTCCTCTGACTTCCTGTTGACCTGCCACTCCCTGTTCTCCTCTGACTTCCTGTTGACCTGCCGCTCCCTGTTCTCCTCTGACTTCCTGTTGACCTGCCGCTCCCTGTTCTCCTCTGACTTCCTGTTGACCTGCCGCTCTCCTCTGACTTCCTGTTGACCTGCCGCTCCCTGTTCTCCTCTGACTTCCTGTTGACCTGCCGCTCCCTGTTCTCCTCTGACTTCCTGTTGACCTCCATGTCCTCCTCTGACTTCCTGTTGACCTGCCGCTCCCTGTTCTCCTCTGACTTCCTGTTGACCTGCCGCTCTCCTCTGACTTCCTGTTGACCTGCCACTCCCTGTTCTCCTCTGACTTCCTGTTGACCTGCCGCTCCCTGTTCTCCTCTGACTTCCTGTTGACCTGCCGCTCCCTGTCCTCCTCTGACTTCCTGTTGACCTGCCACTCCCTGTCCTCCTCTGACTTCCTGTTGACCTCCCTGTCCTCCTCTGACTTCCTGTTGACCTGCCGCTCCCTGTCCTCCCTGACTTCCTGTTGACCTCCCTGTCCTCCTCTGACTTCCTGTTGACCTGCCGCTCCCTGTTCTCCTCTGACTTCCTGTTGACCTGCCGCTCCCTGTTCTCCTCTGACTTCCTGTTGACCTGCCGCTCACTGTTCTCCTCTGACTTCCTGTTGACCTGCCGCTCACTGTTCTCCTCTGACTTCCTGTTGACCTGCCGCTCCCTGTTCTCCCTGACTGCAGGGCTGGTGACGTCCTGGTCTCTGGCCGTCTTGTCTCTGGAGAGGTACTTTGTGATCTGCAAGCCGCTGGGAGCCTTCACGTTCAGCAACGAACACGCTATGGCCGCGGTCGGCTTCACCTGGTTCATTGGGGTCGGCTGTGCCATCCCACCTTTCTTCGGCTGGAGCAGGTAGGGGACCGGGTCTGCTGCCTCTCAGGTGGTCTCAGGTTATCTCAGGTTATCTCAGGTGGTCTCAGGTGGTCTCAGGTGGTCTCAGGTTTATCTCAGGTTTATCTCAGGTGGTCTCAGGTGGTCTCAGGTTTATCTCAGGTGGTCTCAGGTTTATCTCAGGTTTATCTCAGGTGGTCTCAGGTTTATCCCAGGTGGTCTCAGGTGGTCTCAGGTTATCTCAGGTTTATCTCAGGTGGTCTCAGGTGGTCTCAGGTTATCTCAGGTGGTCTCAGGTTTATCTCAGGTTATCTCAGGTGGTCTCAGGTGGTCTCAGGTTTATCCCAGGTTATCTCAGGTGGTCTCAGGTGGTCTCAGGTTATCTCAGGTGGTCTCAGGTTTATCTCAGGTTATCTCAGGTGGTCTCAGGTGGTCTCAGGTGGTCTCAGGTTTATCCCAGGTGGTCTCAGGTGGTCTCAGGTTATCTCAGGTTTATCTCAGGTGGTCTCAGGTGGTCTCAGGTTATCTCAGGTGGTCTCAGGTTTATCTCAGGTTATCTCAGGTGGTCTCAGGTGGTCTCAGGTGGTCTCAGGTTTATCCCAGGTGGTCTCAGGTGGTCTCAGGTGGTCTCAGGTTTATCCCAGGTGGTCTCAGGTTTATCCCAGGTGGTCTCAGGTGGTCTCAGGTTTATCTCAGGTGGTCTCAGGTTTATCCCAGGTGGTCTCAGGTGGTCTCAGGTTTATCTCAGGTGGTCTCAGGTGGTCTCAGGTTTATCTCAGGTGGTCTCAGGTTTATCTCAGGTGGTCTCAGGTGGTCTCAGGTTTATCTCAGGTGGTCTCAGGTGGTCTCAGGTTTATCTCAGGTTATCTAAGGTGGTCTCAGGTGGTCTCAGGTTTATCTCAGGTGGTCTCAGGTTTATCTCAGGTGGTCTCAGGTGGTCTCAGGTTTATCTCAGGTTGTCTCAGGTTTATCTCAGGTGGTCTCAGGTTTATCTCAGGTGGTCTCAGGTGGTCTCAGGTTTATCTCAGGTGGTCTCAGGTGGTCTCAGGTTTATCTCAGGTGGTCTCAGGTGGTCTCAGGTTTATCTCAGGTTATCTCAGGTGGTCTCAGGTTTATCTCAGGTTATCTCAGGTTTATCTCAGGTTATCTCAGGTGGTCTCAGGTGGTCTCAGGTTATCTCAGGTGGTCTCAGGTGGTCTCAGGTTATCTCAGGTTATCTCAGGTGGTCTCAGGTGGTCTCAGGTGGTCTCAGGTTTATCTCAGGTGGTCTCAGGTGGTCTCAGGTGGTCTCAGTTCTTCTCAGATAGTATCAGGTCTAACATGGATCAGGTCTAACATGGTTCAGGTCTAACATGGTTCAGGTCTAACATGGTTCAGGTCTAACATGGTTCTGGTGTCAGGTACATCCCTGAAGGCCTGGGCTGCTCCTGTGGACCGGACTGGTACACTCACAATGAGGAGTATCACTGCACCAGCTACACCTTCTTCCTGCTGGTGACCTGCTTCGTCATGCCGATCAGCATCATCATCTTCTGCTACGCCCAGCTGCTGATGACCCTCAGAGCCGTGAGTCCCCTACCCTCCTATACCTCTGCAGATCTATACCTCTGCAGATCTATACCTCTACAGATCTATACCTCTGCAGATCTATACCTATGCAGATCTATAGCTCTGCAGATCTATACCTCTGCAGATCTATAGCTCTGCAGATCTATACCTCTGCAGATCTATAGCTCTACAGATCTATACCTCTGCAGATCTATACCTCTGTAGATCTATACCTCTGCAGATCTATACCTCTACAGATCTATACCTCTGCAGATCTATACCTCTGTATATCTATACCTCTACAGATCTATACCTATGCAGATCTATACCTCTGCAGATCTATACCTCTACAGATCTATACCTCTGCAGATCCATACCTCTGTAGATCTATACCTCTGCAGATCTATACCTCTACAGATCTATACCTCTGCAGATCCATACCTCTGTAGATCTATACCTCTGCAGATCTATACCTCTGCAGATCTATACCTCTACAGATCTATACCTCTGCAGATCCATACCTCTGTAGATCTATACCTCTGCAGATCTATACCTCTGCATATCTATACCTCTGCAGATCTATACCTCTGCAGATCTATACCTCTGCAGATCTATACCTCTACAGATCTATACCTCTGCAGATCCATACCTCTGTAGATCTATAGCTCTGCAGATCTATACCTCTGCAGATCTATACCTCTACAGATCTATACCTCTACAGATCTATACCTCTGCAGATCCATACCTCTGTAGATCTATACCTCTGCAGATCTATACCTCTGCAGATCTATACCTCTACAGATCTATACCTCTGCAGATCCATCAGCTGCTGAGGACCCTCAGAGCTGGGTCTCTAACCCATCAGCTGCTGAGGACCCTCAGAGCTGGGTCTCGGGTCTCTAACCCACCACCCGTCAGCGTTGGTGTGGGCTCATGTCTCTGCTGGTGTGTAGGTGGCGGCGCAGCAGGTGGAGTCGGTCTCCACGCAGAAGGCGGAGAAGGAGGTCTCCAGGATGATCGTGGTGATGGTGGGGTCCTTCGTCGTCTGCTACGCGCCCTACGCCCTCGCCGCGCTGTACTTCGCCTACTCCACGGACCCCAACAAAGACTACCGGCTGGTGACCATCCCCGCCCTGTTCTCCAAGAGCTCCTGCGTCTACAACCCGCTGATCTACGCCTTCATGAACAAACAGGTGGGACAGACAGGTGGGACAGACAGGTGGGACAGACAGGTGGGACAGACAGACAGACAGACAGACAGACAGGAGAGAGACAGACAGACAGACAGACAGACAGACAGACAGACAGACAGACAGACAGACAGACAGACAGACAGAGAGACAGGTGAGAGACAGGTGAGAGACAGACAGGAGAGAGACAGGTGAGAGACAGACAGGTGGGACAGACAGGTGGGACAGACAGACAGACAGACAGACAGACAGACAGGAGAGAGACAGACAGACAGACAGACAGACAGACAGACAGACAGACAGGAGAGAGACAGACAGGAGACAGACAGGAGAGAGACAGACAGACAGACAGACAGACAGACAGACAGACAGACAGGAGAGAGACAGACAGACAGACAGGAGAGAGACAGACAGGAGACAGACAGGAGAGAGACAGACAGGAGAGAGACAGACAGGAGACAGACAGGAGAGAGACAGGAGACAGACAGGAGAGAGACAGACAGGAGACAGACAGGAGAGAGACAGACAGGAGACAGACAGGAGAGAGACAGGAGACAGACAGGAGAGAGACAGACAGGAGACAGACAGGAGAGAGACAGGAGACAGACAGGAGAGAGACAGGAGAGAGACAGACAGGTGAACAGGATGTCTAACATGTGATTTCTTCTCACCTCAGTTTAAAGGCTGCATCATGGAGACAGTGTTTGGGAAGAACACGGAGGACGACTCTAAAGTGTCTACCTCAAAGACTGAGGTGTCCTCAGTGTCTTAACGATGGGACAAAATGACGACTTATTAAAGGATGATTTCTGATAATGTAAATATAATAAAATAAATGAAATGTAAAACACAGTCTCTGATCCATTCGATGTCCTCTCAGAAACACCAACACCTCTATATGTGAAGAAAGACTTTATTGAATCAGAAGATATCTGTCTCCTTAGTTTCACATGTATTTACACATCCTCTGACCTCATCACCGGAACTCTGATCGAGACCTGGATATACACATCCTCTGACCTCATCACCGGAACTCTGAACGAGACCTGGATATACACATCCTCTGACCTCATCACCGGAACTCTGAACGAGACCTGGATATACACATCCTCAGAGAAGGAAATATTATAAAACATCAAATATCAATCTATGAGTCCACAACGTTTTTAGTTTGCCCAGCTTTAAAAAGTAAATGATTGTGCTTGTATTGCGACTGGCCTCTAGAACTCGTCGTGTCGCAGTAACGCCTCCCCGAAGTCCGTCACCTGACTGCCGACGAACACCTCAAACTTACTCAGGATCTCGTCTCTGGTTAGCTTCCCGTCCTGAGACAGCAGGAGTCATGTGGTTAATGAAGGCTGATGACGAGGTGGTAATATAATAATAATATAATAAGGTGAAAGGTACCTGGTTGGCGTCGGATTCGTGCAGAAGGTGCTTGGCCTCCGCCTCGGCGTGGTCGTAGTCCGACGGCAGGATCCAGTCCAGAGTCTCCTCCTGGTCCATCTTCCCATCACCGTTCTTGTCTCTGAACTCTGAGAACTGCTGACGCTCCGACGCCACCCAGTCCGGCTCGTCCTCGCCGTCCTCTGAGGTGAACATGTCTCCTGCACACAGAGACATGTCAGTCAGAGGACATAAGTCAATAAACCACCTGAGAGACGCCCCCCGTCCTCTGAGGTGAACATGTCTCCTGCACACAGAGACATGTCAGTCAGAGGACATAAGTCAATAAACCACCTGAGAGACGCCCCCCGTCCTCTGAGGTGAACATGTCTCCTGCACACAGAGACATGTCAGTCAGAGGAAATAAGTCAATAAACCACCTGAGAGACGCCCCCCGTCCTCTGAGGTGAACATGTCTCCTGCACACAGAGACATGTCAGTCAGAGGAAATAAGTCAATAAACCACCTGAGAGACGCCCCCCGTCCTCTGAGGTGAACATGTCTCCAACAAAACACACTGTTCAGTCACACCAGAGGCCCTCTGATTGCTGGACGGAGCCACAACAGGAAGTGAACTCAGTAAAGTTTTCCTCACCGATGTACTCCTTCAGGTCGATGAAGCCGTCTCCGTTCTTATCGATGTCCTCCATCGTTTCCTGTGAGCCATCACATGACATCAGTGACATCACACCAGTGACATCATTATGTGACATCACAGCAGTGACATCATATATGTTACATCACCTGCACCACGATGTCCTTCATGTGCTTGTGGTCCTCGGGGTGCAGGAAGGCGGTGAACTCCTTCCTGTCAGCGATCAGGTCTCCGTTGGTGTCGGCGGCTCTGAAGCGCCGCTCGTCCCTCGCCATCATGTGAACGTAATTAAACTCTGTGTCGGTCTGAGGGTCCTCTGTCAGGACCAATCAAAGATCAGGAGCAATCAGAGATCAGGACCAACCACAGATCAGGACCAATCAGAGATCAGAATCAATCAGAGATCAGGAGCAATCAGAGATCAGGGACCTTCTTTGAGTGTGTGTGTGTGTGTGTGTGTGTGTGTGTGTGTGTGTGTGTGTGTGTGTGTGTGTGTAGGCCTGTCGCGATAAGCAATTAATTTACTATTGTACAATAAATAAAAATGAACTCAATAACTTTTCTGACCTTGATAAATTGCTGTTTACATGCGTGTTTGTTTATAGAAGGATGTGACCAGCATTTTAGACATTTTGGGGGGCGGGTGCTCAAGTGAGAAAAAGGGCACTTCCCATAATCATTTACAAACAAAATGTAAAACAAAAAGTTAAATATAGTTGCACATCTCTGACTCACTGACCAGTTTATTTTAATACCCTCACACTCACTTAGTGTTTAATACTCAACAGAATTCTACAGAATAATCAGCTAACACAGAGACAATGGTCTTCTTTTGTATTCCCAATGCACAAGAGCAGACAACAAACTAGTAAAAGAATAGTTATTAAATGAGCAGATAACCATCAACATGATGAAGTTACTGTTTGAGGACAATACAGGCTAAAAGATCGTTTTTTCATGTACTTGTTATTTTGTTCTATTTTGCTTCCATGTTTTCTTTCACTCTGATGGAAATAAAACTTCCAAGAAACATATAAATGTTATTCGTTTTACTTTGTCTGAATTAATCTATAGATTTAAAGCTGATCTGAATTTAAACATAACATTCAACAAGTAACTATCTGGGGAAGTTGTGAGGTGATGTGACCTTCTAATAGCCTCAGACAAGGGACTTGTCTCTATTCTTGTTCTGCTCGATCTCAGTGCTGCATTTGATACTATCGACCATGACATCCTATTGCAAAGACTAGAGCACTTAGTTGGCATACAGGGAACTGCTTTAGGCTGGTTTAGGTCCTAGCTATCTGAACGCTCTCAGTTTGTACGTGTTAACGATGAATCTTCCACGCAAACCAAAGTTAGCCATGGAGTGCCACAGGGCTCAGTGCTCGGACCTATTTTGTTCACATTATATATGCTTCCGTTAGGCAATATTATAAGGAATCATTCTGTAAACTTTCATTGTTATGCGGATGATACTCAACTATATTTATCCATCAAGCCTGATGAAATTAATCATCTAAATAAAATTCAAGACTGCCTCAAGGACTTAAAAACGTGGATGACTTTAAACTTTCTGATGTTAAACACGACCAAAACTGAAGTTATTGTACTCGGCCCGAAGAATCTACGAAACAAATTATCTAAAGACATACTAACTATGGATGGCATTAATTTGGCCTCCAGTGAGACTGTAAGGAATCTTGGTGTTATATTTGATCAGGATTTATCCTTTAACGCCCACATAAAATCAATTTCAAGGACCGCCTACTTCCATCTACGTAACATTGCAAAAATCAGGCATATCTTGCCTCAAAACGATGCAGAGAAACTAGTCCATGCATTTGTTACTTCTAGGCTGGATTATTGTAACTCTTTATTATCAGGGAGTACCAAGAAGTCAGTCAAGTCGCTTCAGCTGATTCAAAATGCTGCGGCTCGTGTACTAACCAGAGTTAGGAAAAGGGACCACATTACTCCTGTTCTGGCTGCCTTACACTGGCTCCCTATAGAACACAGGATAGAATTTAAAGTTCTTCTTCTCGCCTAAAAAGCCCTTAATGGGCAGGCACCATCTTACCTTAAAGAACTCATTATACCCTACTGTCCTACTAGGGCATTGCGTTCCAAGAATGCAGGGTTGTTGGTTGTTGCTAGAGTCTCTAAAAGTACAATGGGAGCCAGAGCCTTTTCTTATCAAGCTCCACATTTGTGGAATTAGCTTCCAGTTTGTGTTCGGGCGGCAGACACCCTATCCGTTGTTAAGAGTGCGCTTAAAGGCCCTGACACACCAGGCCGAAATCGGCCATTTTCGTTTGTTGGACGACGAAGCTTGCCCTGTCGCCCAAACTCAATTTGGTGTGTCCCGCACCGTCGTCCATGACACGCCTTATTTGGCCTTTCATGGCCGACACACGGCCACAGGCAGTCGGACAAAGAAATCACTCTGATTGGCTGTTCAGCTAGCGAATCAGTGCATGAGAAGCAAAACGGTTGCTTGAGAATGTCTTCCACAAGCAACACTCCAATGGCTGATAGCTCCAGTGCCGCACAAAACATGTTTTCGATGGACGAGAGTGAAAATGGAACGCACAGGCTATTTGTTGCTCTTCTCTCTACTCTCTCTTCCTCTCTGTCCCTCTCCTCTGTCCTCATCCTGTTGGACCTGTCTGCTGCATTCGACACGGTGAACCATCAGATCCTCCTTCACACTCTCCAAGAACGTGGAGTTTCAGGCTCTGCACTTTCCCTCCTCACCTCATACCTCAAAGACCGCACCTACAGGGTCACATCTGTCATTAGCCTGCATGGTTTTTCATACCACTGCTACGCTGACGACACCCAATTAATTCTGTCCTTTCCCCGCTCAGAGACCCAGGTCGTCGCACGCATCTCTGCTCATCTAGCTGACATCTCTCAGTGGATGTCTGATCATCACCTCAAGCTCAACCTTGACAAAACTGAACTGCTTTTCCTTCCGGGAAAAGATTGTCCCACTCTTGACCAGTGTTGTGCTAGTTACTGAAAACCAGTAACTAGTTACCATTACTAGTTACTTCATTTCAAAAGTAACTCAGTTACTTTACTGATTACTTACACCAAAAAGTAATGCGTTACTGTGAAAAGTAACTTTTTAGTTACTTAAAAAAGGGCTCCCATTAATGCCCTTATAGCCTTCATCTCAGTACTGTTATTGCATTGGAGAATAATACAATCTGTTGATCAACTTGACATGCATTATATGCAATCTGGATTGCATCGATATTAGCTGGCTTTACATTGTTGTATATTCTTTCTCCAGGTAGTTGGAAAAAGTTTTCCGTTCCATATGCCGTGTGCCGCCCGGACATGCTATCATGCTAACTAGCTCCCTGAAAGCGGGTGACTCCACTGTAGCGATAGCCTGCATGTGTTCTACAACATACCGTGCAATGGCTTTATCGACTTTTCCCTGGCGAGCAGTCCCTCGGTTAAAATCCAGCTGCTGTTGCTGAGGTGCAGGTGGAGGTGGAGTGACGTTGGATGAGTCTGGGTCTGTGCCGGTCTTAGCTACTAGCTTCGTCCCAGCATGTTGTTTTTGCAGATGTTTTAAGAGATGTGAATGACTGGTTTGGGCAGTAGATAGGCTCTTTGACCCGCCAGGACACAACTTACATTTAACAGAAACTCTCTTTTCTTTGTGCTCGACAAAAGTGAAATAGTGAGAATATCTCCAGGTGGAGAAACTAGACTTGAGCTCCGCCGCGGCCATGACAGTCTTGTTAGTAAACACAAACACGCCCACAGCCCGTCTCCGCATGTGACACAGGAAGTATCTAAGTACATTTACTCAAGTACTCCGTTTGTCTGGATGTTGACTATATAAAAAAACTAACGCAGTAACCGAGTAACGCACCATGTAGTAACGGTAACTGAGTTACTGAATTAAAAAAGTAATGTGTTAGAGTACTAGTTACTGCCAAAAATAACGGCGTTACAGTAAGTTAGTCCCAACACTGCTCTTGACCTAACCATCAACATCGGCCCCTCTGTTGTCTCCCCGACTCAGACTGCAAGGACTCTGGGTGAGACCCTAGATAACAACCTGTCCTTCACTGCAAACATCGCTGCTGCAACCCGCTGCTGCAGATACACGCTCTACAGCATCAGGAGGACGCGTCCCCAGCTGACCCAGAGAGCCACGCAGGTTCTGGTCCAGGCTCTCGTCACCTCACGCCTAGACTACTGCAGCTCCTCCTGCTGGTCTGCCTGCATGTGCCATCCGACCTCTCTCACCCAGAATGCAGCGGCTCGTCTGGTCTTCAGCCTTCCTGAATGTTCCACCCGCTCCTCCGCTCCCTCCACTGGCTTCCGGTAACTGCTAGAATCCACTTCAAGACCCTGGTGCTTGCGTACCATGCTGCGAATGGATCTGGCCCTTCCTACATCCAGGACATGGTGAAACCGTGCACCCCAGCACGTGCACTCCGCTCTGCATCAGCCAGACGACTCGCTGCACCCTCGCTGCGAGGGGGACCCAAGTTCCCATCAGCAGGAACACGTGGGTTTGCTGTCCTGGCTCCAAGATGGTGGAACGAGCTCCCATTGACATCAGGACAGCAGAAAGCTCACACACCTTCCAGACTGAAGCTCATCTCCTTCGACTCCACCTCGAGGATTAAACATACTAACAAAGGACTGGCTTACCTAAAGCCAGCTGAGTAGCACTTGAAATGTTTTTGCTCTATGAAACCTGATGTACTTTATGATTCTGTTTTCTTCAAGTTTGTATTTTGTTGGTCGAGCGCACTTATTGTAAGTCTCTTTGGATAAAAGCGTCAGATAAATGCAATGTAATGTAATAGATAGATAGATGGATGGACAGATAGATAGAGAGATAGATAGATAGAGAGATAGAGAGATGGATAGATAGATGGATAGAGAGATAGAGCAACACACTCTCACTCCCTAAGCGTCCAGGAGCGACGTTTGGTCAGTGTCCGTGGCGTCCAATATTGACGCTCCGAGGCTCCTTCAGCGTCATAAAGGGACGCAAATAGCTTTCAACTGATGGCAATGTATTCCCATCTGCGGCGGGATTGGACGCTCATGGAAGCACGGCATTCGTTTGTGTCGGCTGCCCTTAAAGGCAATGTGAGCGTCCATTCCCATTGGATAACGGAGAATTGTACACCCGGAAGTAAGTATTCCCCTTCCTGTGGATTGATGTCACCGTGATATCTGCACTATTCATCGACTAACACCAGATTATCCTTGTTAATTACACAACATTGATTGGTTTAAATTGTGTGCAATGCTTTTGTATTTTTCCCCTTCGATTCGGAGAAACAAATATTTGTTCTGAGTAAAGGATGGCAGAAGACACTACACTACCCAGAATCCCCAGCTATCGTTTGGCCTACACCATGTGCTCTGTTTGACAAACCCCGTGATAGTCCTCAAGCTCTGTGATTGGAGAGTGTGCTCCGAGGGTTACCGATTCTCGAACAGCACTTGAAATGGGATGGAACCACGGCAGACTGTCCAAAACTGGATTTGAACGGGTCCACCGCGTCCCCCCTCCCCCACCCCGTCCCCAGAACTACACATGCTGGCTGTTCTGTTTCGCAACATGTTCTCTATGGCACGTCTCTACTGGGAGTTGTAGTTTTAAAAGACGTTTTCGTATTTCCCATAATAAGAAGTTGCCAGTATTAAACTGTGTACATCCCTGGAGGTTTAGGGGACAGGAAACACTCACATTTAAAACATATCATTAATAAATGGGTGGAAATTGCTGGTGCCCATTATGGGCAGTATTAATATATATACCCACATGCCAGCTAAGGTCAGAAGAGCTTTATGTAACAGCTGGTCTTATGTGTGTGACCCCTGTTGTTCATTGATGAGCCTGAAACATGCACTTGTCAAGGTTCAGAGGCACATTTTGCAAATATGGCAGTAGCCATCAATCATCTTAAGATAAGATATACTTTATTGATCCCAAGTTGGAACATTTGCGTTACATCAGCATGTGTAACAGTTAAATATGCAGTGGTTTATTTGTAAATCATTTAGTATAATCACACAAATTCTGTGTTTTATATTCAACAATTCTGTGTTCTTTATTTATTGATTGTTCAATACCTGACAAGGCCGGAGATGAAATATCTACATACATCTTATAAGAGTATAATACATTATGTATAATATCAGTTAAAATAAGTGCTTCAACATAGTTAACATTGCTGGAGGTATAAACACATATTGATAGATGTCTTGTAATGCACTGTTGAGGAACCTGCAACCCAAGTTTTTCATTCAGTGCAGAACTTCACCACAGTTGTGTAGGCCTATATGATATGTCAATAAACCTTAGAAAATCATGAAATCTTGAACGGGATGTGCAAAATAGTCATTATATACAGTCTTTAATTAACTATTAGTAGAGAATAACGAGTAATGAATATCCTTTATAGGGATCGTATTAATATCTAATAATAAAAATAATGAAATTCAATAACATGCTTTAAGGACGGGTGGCGCAGTGGTCTGTGCGTTTGATAATCAGATCAAGGGGGCGTTGGGGAGCTCCAGTTCGAAACCCGCTCCCGCCCCACTGCGTCAGGCCGTTGTGTCCTTGGGCAAGACACTTCACCCGAATTTGCTCCTGTGGGTATTGTCCACAGTAGATGACCATTACATGTATGATCTGTATATGTAATGTGTATTTGTAAAGCGCTTTGAGAATCTTTGATAAAGCACTATAATAAATATAAGGATTATTATTATTATTATTTTAACCACTAGGTGTTCCTTTCTATCAGCTGTGCACCTTTATAGTGTAAATACAGCCTATCTACCAATTGGATCAAATATAAAAGTGAGCCGAATTAGTGTTGATACTGCAAGGAGACGTGTTGTCTGAAAAGAAATGTAAGATGTTGTTTAATGGCTGATATATTTATGATCCACGTCACGTTTTCAGTTCCTCATGTTTGTCTAGAAGTCTTCTCATCAGGGCTCTATAAATACAGAACTACGGCAGATATGTAATATTTAATGCAGCCGAACCGTGTATTACAATGCCGTTATGTGATGACTTTCAAAGAGAAAAGCAAGCACACTCGGAATAAAGTATTATTATTATTTTTTTAGGGCCGGGACTTTAACGCGTTAATTAAGATTAATTAATTACACAAAAATTAACGCGTTAAAAAAATTAACGCATTTTAATCGCACTTTAATCGCACTTATTTTTGCACAGCGGAACGTTTCTCACTGGATGAGTTTCAGGCGTACCGATTATACTGGAGCACCAACTAACGTTCATGACTTCAGCATGGGACTTCAAACAACAACAAACCACGGTGAACAATAGTCAAACATGAACAAACAAGCTGATGAGACCGCTTTGGTCGGCCCCGTGGATGGGACATTTTGTTTTAAAAAACGGACGGATGGAAGCGTCGATAAGAGCCGCAGCTCATCAAGCCTAAAGTATCACCTAAATGCAAAGCATGTAGCAGCTAGCGTGGACGTTAGCCCGACTCCGAGTGCAAGGAACCACACCCTGACCCAACCCACACTCAACCAGACGACTGGTTTCAGGGCCAGGATAAGTCAGTCCACGTCTGAGAGAATAACCAGCTCCCTGGCTCACTGCATTGCACTCGACTGTAGACCACCTGGAGTCAAGTCCATGTGGAAACTGCTTCTCACTGTTCTCAGGTCAAATATGTATATTTGATTAAAAATGCGATTAATTTCGATTAATTAATTACAAAGCCTCTAATTAATTAGATTCATTTTTTTAATCGAGTCCCGGCTCTATATTTTTTTAAAATGTTTTGGGTCTGTTTCCGGTATTTGTTAATGACGATGTGCTCTGAGATGTGAGACTGGAATTGCACAGGGGGAAAATAACGTAGGCTATCTTTAGATGCGGATTTTGTTAAACTAATATGTTTGCGCTGTGAACCAACACTATACATTGACGGGGAAGGGGGTAGCAATAAAGATAACACCATTAAACAGTTACACAACATAACAGAAATAATATCGATAGCAGCGTCCCTAGCAACCACCTTGGTAACAATGAAAACGTCGCGATTTCCTGAATTAATCTTCGTAATAACTAGCAAACTAAAGATCATGTACATCCACTGCACACATAAGAATTATTATTTCTGAAATAAAAACTCATATTTCTCGAGCGTCAAATCCCGCCGCAGATGGGAATACATTGCAATCAGTTGAAAGCTATTTGCGTCCCTTTATGACGCTGAAGGAGCCTCGGAGCGTCACAACTGCACGCCACGAACACTGACCAAACGTCGCTCCTGGACGCTTAGGGAGTGAGAGTGTGTTGGATAGAGAGATGGATGGATAGATAGATAGATAGATGGATGGATAGATAGATAGATAGATGGATAGATAGATGGATAGTCAGATGGATAGTGAGATGGATAGATAGAGAGATGGATAGAGAGATAAATGGATAGAGAGATGGACAGATAGATAGATGTATAGATGGATAGAGAGATAGACAGAGAGATGGATAGAGAGATAGAGAGATGGATGGATAGATGGATGGATAGAGAGATAGAGAGATGGATGGATAGATGGATAGATAGATAGATAGATGGATAGATAGAGAGATGGATATATAGATGGATAGAGAGATGGATAGATAGATGGATAGGATAGATAGAGAGATGGATAGATAGAGAGATGGATAGATAGATGGATAGATGGATAGATGGATGGATAGAGAGATGGATAGATGGATAGATAGAGAGATGGATAGAGAGATAGAAAGATAGATAGATAGATAGATAGATAGATGGATAGATAGATGGATAGAGAGATAGAGAGATGGAGAGATGGATAGAGAGATAGATGGATAGATAGATGGATAGATAGATAGATGGATAGAGAGATAGAGAGATGGAGAGATGGATAGATAGATGGATAGAGAGATAGAGAGATGGATAGAGAGATAGAGAGATGGAGAGATGGATAGATAGATGGATAGAGAGATGGATAGAGAGATAGAGAGATGGATAGAGAGATAGAGAGATGGAGAGATGGATAGATAGATGGATGGAGAGATAGAGAGATGGATAGAGAGATAGAGAGATGGAGAGATGGATAGATAGATGGATAGATAGATGGATAGAGAGATAGATAGATGGATAGATAGATGGATAGAGAGATGGATAGAGAGATGGATAGAGAGATGGAGAGATGGATAGAGAGATAGAGAGATGGAGAGATGGATGGATAGAGAGATAGAGAGATGGATAGAGAGATAGAGAGATGGAGAGATGGATAGATAGATGGATAGATAGAGAGATGGATAGATAGATGGATAGATAGATGGATGGATAGAGAGATGGATAGATGGATAGATGGATAGAAAGATAGATATATAGATGGATAGATGGATAGAAAGATAGATAGATAGATGGATAGAGAGATAGAGAGATAGATAGATGGATAGAGAGATGGATAGAGAGATGGATAGAGAGATAGAGAGATGGATAGAGAGATGGAGAGATGGATAGAGAGATGGATAGAGAGATGGAGAGATGGAGAGATGGATAGATAGATGGATAGAGATAGAGAGATGGATAGAAAGATAGAGAGATGGATAGATAGATAGATGGATAGAGAGATAGAGAGATGGATAGAGAGATAGAGAGATGGATAGATGGATAGATAGATGGATAGAGAGATAGAGAGATGGATAGAGAGATGGATAGATAGATGGATATAGAGATAGAGAGATAGAGAGATGGAGAGATGGAGAGATGGATAGATAGATGGATAGAGAGATGGAGAGATGGATAGAGAGATAGAGAGATGAATAGAGAGATGGGGAGATGGAGAGATGGATAGATAGATGGATAGAGAGATAGATGGATAGATAGATGGATAGAGAGAAAGAGAGATAGAGAGATGGGGAGATGGAGAGATGGATAGATAGATGGATAGAGAGATGGATAGAGAGATAGAGAGATGGAGAGATGGATAGATAGATGGATAGAGAGATAGAGAGATGGATAGAGAGATAGAGAGATGGATAGAGAGAAAGAGAGATGGAGAGATGGATAGAGAGATGGAGAGAGAGAGCTCTGTTTTCCAGCGTGAGTCTATTTAATTGATTGTTCTCGTTGTGATTTAATTAATTAATTATAATTTAATTTGTTTTATTTATTATATATAATTTATATATTTGAATATTATTTCACATTTCATTTGTAATGTTGAAAGTTCAATCCAGAGTTCTGTTTGAGAGGATGTACGGAGTCATCACTATATATCATCGTCTGCTCTGAACCGGTCCAACGACGGGCGACAACGTGATCCTGCATCGCAGTCATCCCAGGAACATGTATCGCCCAACACAATTAACTATCGTGTGTGTGTGTGTGTGTGTGTGTGTGTGTGTGTGTGTGAGTGTGTTATGTACCCAGGTAGCTCCCGTAGGTGGTGTTCTTGTACTCCTCCCAGCTGATCTGGTCGTCCTGGTTCAGATCGAAGTCTTTCCACTGCTGATCCACGCTGTCCACGATCTGCCTCCTCTGAGAGATCCGGATCCAGGTCTTCAGCTCCTCCTCAGAGATAAACCCGTCTGTGTTACTGTCCATCTTATCCGCAATGATGCTACACACACACACACACACACACACACACACACACACACACACACACACACACACACACACACACACACACACACACACACACACACACACACACACACACACACACACACACACACACACACACACACACACACACACACACACACACACACACACACACACACACACACACACACACACACACACACACACACACACACACACACACACACACACACACACACACACACACACACACACACACACACACACACACACGCACACACGCATTTTATTAGATATCAGCTGTTGATATTAGACAACATAGCTTCAGGTGTGAAGTGGACAGTCTGATCCGGTTCAACCTGTGTCTGTGTTTGCTCTGAGAAACAGGAAGTGAAATACTAAGCACACGTCTGCAGGAAAGAATACAGGTCCACATGTCCACGGGTCCACATGTACACAGGTCCACAGGTGCACGGGTCCACATGTAAACAGGTCCACATGTACACGGGTCCACAGGTCCACATGTACACAGGTCCACATGTACACGGGTCCACAGGTCCAAATGTACACGGGTCCACAGGTCCACGGGTCCACATGTACACAGGTCCACATGTACACGGGTCCACATGTACACAGGTCCACATGTACACGGGTCCACGGGTCCACATGTACACAGGTCCACATGTACACGGGTCCACGGGTCCACATGTACACAGGTCCACATGTACACGGGTCCACATGTACACGGGTCCACAGGTCCACATGTACACATGTACACAGGTCCACATGTACACGGGTCCAAATGTCCACAGGTCCACGGGTCCACGGGTCCACAGGTACACGGGTCCACATGTACACAGGTCCACATGTACACATGTACACGGGTCCACAGGTCCACATGTACACGGGTCCACATGTACACAGGTCCACATGTACACAGGTCCACGGGTCCACATGTACACGGGTCCACAGGTCCACGGGTCCACATGTACACGGGTCCACAGGTCCACATGTACACGGGTCCACAGGTCCACATGTACACAGGTCCACATGTACACAGGTCCACATGTACACGGGTCCACATTTACACGGGTCCACAGGTCCACGGGTCCACAGGTACACATGTACACGGGTCCACATGTACACGGGTCCACAGGTCCACATGTACACGGGTCCACATGTACACAGGTCCACATGTACACATGTACACGGGTCCACAGGTACACATGTACACGGGTCCACATGTACACGGGTCCACAGGTCCACATGTACACGGGTCCACAGGTCCACGGGTCCACAGGTCTACATGTACACGGGTCCACATGTACACAGGTCCACATGTACACATGTACACGGGTCCACAGGTCCACAGGTCCACATGTACACGGGTCCACATGTACACAGGTCCACATGTACACGGGTCCACATGTACACAGGTCCACATGTACACGGGTCCACAGGTCCACAGGTCCACATGTACACGGGTCCACAGGTCCACGGGTCCACATGTACACAGGTCCACATCAGAGTTCCCGTTAGAATATTTTTTCGCCGGTCAACATGTCCGTTAAAGTTGAAATATTCCGGACACAATTTGAAATGTGCCGGTCAAAGGTCTTCTTTGTTAAGTATTTATTGAGCTTTAAAACAAATTGATATGATTCAATATTAAAGGTCACATGTCACGGCCATTTACACTGATCATATTTCCATTGTTGAGGTCTACTAGAATAGATTTATACTGCAATTTTCCAAACTCACATTGGTTTCGCATACAGCATCTCTGTAAAGTCTGTGTATTCAGCAGTATTCCCTCTCTCCACTAAACGGCTCGCTGCAGCTCTTGCCCCCCCCCTCCCTGTGAGCCCAGTGTGCTCCGATTGGGGGACCAGTCGGGACGTTGTGAATCGGGCTAAGCTCCGTGGAGGTGTGATTTCCTTGTTTAGCGATACACAGCGAAACACAGCCAAACTCACCCTGAGCACACACAAAGTCACAGCCGAAGTGAAAACAATAAGTGTGGCTTGATGTTGAGAAAGAAAAAGGTTGATAAATGCTGTGAGAATGGGTCTGCGGAGAGATCCCAACTGTCTGTTATCAGCCTGCAGCCAGGGAGGAGAGATCAGCAGAGCTGCACTGAGTGTGTGAGGAAGTCCGTGGACGGCGTGGAGTGGTCAATTTGGACCAATCAGCGGGGGCTTAACGTAACAGCCGCGCGGACGTAACATAACGGCTCCACGGATTGGTCCATTTCGGGGACGACATGACATCATGTGGACAAATGGACAATGACGTATCTCCAACGAGGCGTTTTGGGGAGATATTTTCCGTTTTAGAGTTTTACTCCCTACATGGTGTACTTTGAGGGTTTTGACTCTGCACACCGTTTACATGCATAAAAACCTTCACAACACACAAGGGGACGGGTAATAACCGGAAAAGCATGACATGTAATAAACAAACAAACTAATAATAGATTAACTACATTATTCAAAAGTGTTCAGTAACTTACAATAACACAGGAATAATAAACGGAGCGCTGTCCCCCTCCTGACAGCCCGTCAGTATCATGCAGCCCGCGGATCAGTAATGAGTGACCCGACAGTGAAACTAAACATATCTATAACTAGTTACGGTAGTTTGAGAGGTAATTAAAATAGCTACGTGTGATATTCTAACCTGAAGTGTGTGTTTTGTCCGCTGACCACTGTTAGAAATTAAAATCAATGTTTTATGGTATACCTTAAACATACCGTCAGTTTAAATGCTATTTTATTCTGAAAAAAACTGGAAGTTCTCAATACCAAGCTGTTATTCTGAAAATCCTTCATGACGACATCCGGTACTACCGCCCATTAGTATCATGAAAGTGGCTATTGACGCCGTTAACATGTATTACATATACAGTTATGAAAGAGATAAGGAGGAGAAAAGGCATGTGGAAGTAAGCAGTGAATGTAAAATGTCGAAATCCTCTGTTTAACGCGATATCGGGCACAGACGAACGAGGGGGGAAGTCCCCTACGTCACCACAGATCCCAGAGAGTAGTGATGGGAATTCCGATTCCCTTCGGAGACACGAATCTTTTGATTCAGTTCACTTGAAAGATTCGTTCACTGATTCGTTCACTGGTTCGCGAACGACTTCTGGTGATTTGCAAGTTCGCGAACGATTCGTCTTTGTACTTAATTCGTTCAGTGAGTCTTCACTACTGCCGAAGTCCGTACAAGAAGTTTGCTGGCGTAACATTTATGATATTAAAACACATTTTACACCTCACCTTGTTGCCCCATGAATTATGCTCTGGGAATAGGCTACATATTATTTAAGAAATATAATTGGCCATTGTTAAATCTCTCATACATTTGTGCCTGACTATACGATGTATTACAGCAGGCTAGCACGTTATACTTTCAAACCCATGCATGGACTATGTGCTTAAATCCCAAAGCATTAAACTCCATTTGGCCGAGTTCAAAGTGAATACAAAAATATATCCTCTACATCGGTGACGATTTATTCATATTCTATAGTATGTACCCATCTATGTTTACCTTTAGCTAGCGGCTAAGCTAGTGGGATGCTACGGAGCCCAGCTATCCGCCATCTGAAGCTTTTAGGGTCGACAGGGAGAGGAGAATACAACGCTGTGTGTATTTATCGCTAAGCTAGCGGCTAAGCTAGCTGGACACTACGGAGCCCAGTTATCCGCCCTCTGAAGCTTTTAGTGCCGACAGGGGGAGGAGAATGTCCCGCTAACGCTGTGTGTGTGTGTTTCACATTAGCGGGACGCTATGGAGCTCAGGTATCCACCATCTGAAGCTTTTAGGGCCGACAGGGGGAGGAGAATACAACGATGTGTGTATTTATCGCTAAGCTAGCTGGACGCTACGGTTCAGGTATCCGTCCTCTTTATTGCGGACAGGTTGAGGAGGATGTCCCGCTCCTGTGTGTGTGTGTGTGTGTGTCGGAGCTCAGGCTCTGATTACAGTAGCTACACTGTAGGAAACAGTTCGAACTGTTTCCGCCAGTTCTTTAAGTTCGTCGTTCGAAAAAAGCTTCTCTTTAGCGGCGCTTCAAACAAACGAATCGTTTTGTGGGAGGAATCAGTTCATCTCGTTCACTTCAAAGATTCGTTCAAAAAGAACGAATCGTTCGCGAACGACCCATCACTACCAGAGAGGAGGAGCGAGCAGCCAGAAGCGGGAAGGACGAATGCTTGGAAGCTTTCTTCTGCACGGCCAGCATCACAGGGAGAGGAAGCTGCAGACTTTCTCTCCTGACTGAACAATATCCTGTTTGTAACATTACCGCGCTTTTTATTTATTAAAGTACCAATTTCGAACCTTCTCAGAGACTCCATTTAGTCTCCTTTTTAAACTTCTTACCTGGACGCGAGAATAATAAACACAGCATAACACCACTGCATGTGATCATGCAGAGCTGCGTGTTGATTCTTCAGCAGCAGCTGATCTCTCTCTCCCGTCAGACCAGACTTCACTCGTGTTTATGTCCATATCGATCAGAGCTAGTTCTAGCTAATGATATGACTACCTGCTTATTAAAAGACAGCTAAACAATGAGCGTCGCTATGCAACCGGGTGAGGCCGCAAAGTATAGCGCAGCATTATGCATTTGTTTACATGCCGACCGGAACCCAGAGGCGTTACCAACAGATCAACGCACAATCAACCCATACAGGACATCTCTCTCTCCACATTAAGTGTTAGACATTAGAGTTGACTCTTTTGTCTGTCATATAAGTGGCGCAAGTTGCGCAACTGATGCAGTGTTGCGCTAAGGGGAAATATATTTTGAACGGACACTTTGACCGGAGAGATTTAGATTTGCCGGTCTTCAGCATATTTTACCGGTCGTAGTCCGGTAATTACCGGCTAACGGGAACTCTGGTCCACATGTACACGGGTCCACATGTACACGGGTCCACATGTACACGGGTCCACATGTACACGGGTCCACATGTACACGGGTCCACATGTACACGGGTCCACATGTACACGTTCCACATGTACACGGGTCCACATGTACACGGGTCCACATGTACACGGGTCCACGTGTACACGGGTCCACAGGTCCACATGTACACCTTCCACATGTACACATGTACACGGGTCCACATGTACACGGGTCCACATGTACACAGGTCCACATGTATACAGGTCCACATGTACACGGGTCCACAGGTCCACATGTACACAGGTCCACATGTACACAGGTCCACATGTACACAAGTCCACATGTACACATGTACACAGGTCCACATGTACACAGGTCCACATGTACACGGGTCCACATGTACACGGGTCCACATGTACACGGGTCCACATGTACACAGGTCCACATATACACAGCTCTACATGTACCCATGTACACAGGTCCACAGGTACACGGGTCCACATGTACACGGGTCCACAGGTCCACATGTACACAGGTCCACATGTACATATTTACACGGGTCTACAGGTCCACATGTCCACATGTACACGGGTCCACATGTACATGGGTCCACAGGTCCACATGTACACGGGTCCACATGTACACATGTACACAAGTCCACATGTACACGGGTCCACATGTACACGTGTCCACATGTATACAGGTCCACGGGTCCACATGTACACATGTCCACATGTACACGGGTCCACATGTACACGTGTCCACATGTACATATTTACACAGGTCCACATGTACACAGGTCCACATGTACACAGGTCCACATGTACACAGGTCCACATGTACATGGGTCCACAGGTCCACATGTACACGGGTCCACATGTACACAGGTCCACATGTACACAGGTCCACAGCTCCACAGGTCCACATGTACACGGGTCCACATGTACACGGGTCCACATGTACACGGGTCCACACTCTACAGGTCCACAGGTCCACATGTACACATGTACACGGGTCCACATGTACACAGGTCCACATGTACACGGGTCCACAGGTCCAAATATACACGGGTCCACATGTACACGGGTCCACAGGTCCACAGGTCCCAGTGTGAGAAAAAGTTTTTAGAGAGTACTTGTCCATGGACAAGTGAGTTTGGCAATTTACTTGTCCGAATAAATTTTTCACTTGTCCAGAATGGACAAAAATTGGGGCCACTGGAATCTTCTTCTTCGTCATCGTATTTTACATTTTCCCACGGTTTTTACGACACCGCTAACGTAAGTGAGCGGTAAGCTTTTAATGCATCACACATAGGGTTGGGTATCGTTTTGATTTTAACGATTCCGGTTCTGCTTTTCGATTCCGGTTATTTTTGGTTCTCGATTCCGGTTCTTTGAGAGGGTAAAAATAAGTCCCATGACAAACTGGGAGAAAAATATATTTATGAAAAGTCAAATCTGTCAAATCTGTCAAATCTGTATTCCTATTTACAAATCACTTCATACTGTTGAATTTCTTACGGTTATTGAATACAATTATATAAAAATAATCTCTGCATTGTTTAGTTAGTTCTAAGTGGTGCAGTTTGAGAATGTACAATTGGCCCAGTCTCCTCTGATGTTACACTGCAACCTGCTTGTGAGACAAAGTCCAACCACACATCTCCAACACAGAGGACAAAACCTAATAATAATACATTATATTTATAGCCTATAGGCCTAGCGCTTTTCTACAACTCAAAGACACTTGCACGCTTACACATGTCCTGCAATACACATGCTGCAGCTGCCCAGCTGCTCACTGTTTGTAAAAGTAAATAAATAGTATTTTCATTTCAATAATGTAATTTCTATACCCTGCTTCATAAACAATACTGACATCCCTGTGCTCCTCCGAGTCTGGGGGTCCGGGGATGTGAGGACAGCGCGAGGACACAGACAGGGAGGCTGCTTTACTTCATAAAGGAAATGGCGGACAATATTAACAACATTAACGCTTAATAACCTTCATTACGTGTTAGAGAAAGAACATAAGAAAGTTTGACAAAGATGAGGCTGTTAAACGGGCAGCGGATCTGCTGTGTGTAGAAAGAGAGAGAGAGAGACGCTGAGCGGCACCGTGCAGCGATCAGCTGATACGGAGCATAGAGAGAGAGAGCTGCAGTCCGCGGGGCTCGGCCTCGCCTCCTGTCCTCACAACTCTTATTAATCCCGCTACCGGACAATTGTTATTTGTTCCTACTCGGAACAGAGTTTTGCTTCCCAACCCGGCCACTGTGCTACACTTCCCGCCCCGCCCCGCCCCGCCCCATCCCGTCTAACTGTACAGAAAGCGGCGAGATGCATTTCCTTAGGAATCGACAAGCAGAACCGAAACTAACACTTCTAAACGAACAATGGCGGACACTTACCATTTGCGAATGAGTTCTGCCTTTTGTAAACTGAATGCATCAATAATTTGTCAATAAATCAGGCCGAAAAACGTCACTTGTCCGCCGGACAAGTCAATTGAAAGATCTACTTGTCCGATATTGTAAATAACACGTCCCGGACGGTGGGACGTGTACTTTTTCGCACACTGGGTCCATATGTACACGGGTCATCAGGTCCACATGTACACGCTCTACAGGTCCACAGGTCCACATGTACACGGGTCCACATGTACACGGGTCCACATGTACACGCTCTACAGGTCCACATGTACACAGGTCCACATGTACACGGGTCCACAGGTCCATATGTACACAGGTCCACATGTACACAGGTCCACAGGTCCACATGTACACAGGTCCACAGGTCCACATGTACACAGGTCCACAGGTCCACATGTACACAGGTCCACATGTACACGGGTCCACATGTACACAAGTCCACGGGTCCACAGGTCCACATGTACACGGGTCCACATATACACAGGTCCACATGTACCCATGTACACAGGTCCACGTGTACACGGGTCCACATGTACACGCTCCACAGGTCCACATGTCCACATGTACACAGGTCCACATGTACATATTTACACGGGTCTACAGGTCCACATGTACATATTTACACTGGTCCACATGTACACAGGTCCACATGTACACATGTCCACAGGTCCACATGTACATGGGTCCACAGGTCCACATGTACACGGGTCCACATGTACACAGGTCTACATGTACACAGGTCCACATGTACACAGGTCCACGGGTCCACATGTACACAGGTCCACATGTACACAGGTCCACATGTACATGGGTCCACAGGTCCACAGGTCCACATGTACACAGGTCCACATGTACACAGGTCCACAGGTACACGTGTACACAGGTCCACATGTACACAGGTCCACAGGTACACATGTACACAGGTCCACATGTACACAGGTCCACATGTACATATTTACACGGGTCTACAGGTCCACATGTACATATTTACACAGGTCCACAGGTCCACATGTACACAGGTCCACAGGTCCACATGTACACAGGTCCACATGTACACGGGTCCACAGGTCCACATGTACACAGGTCCACATGTACACGGGTCCACGGGTCCACATGTACACGGGTCCACATGTACATGGGTCCACAGGTCCACATGTACACGGGTCCACATGTACACGGGTCCACATGTACACAGGTCCACATGTACACAGGTCCACAGGTACACGCTCCACAGGTCCACATGTACACAGGTCCACATGTACACGGGTCCACGGGTCCACATGTACACGGGTCCACATGTACATGGGTCCACAGGTCCACATGTACACGGGTCCACATGTACACAGGTCCACATGTACACAGGTCCACAGGTACACGCTCCACAGGTCCACATGTACACAGGTCCACAGGTCCACATGTATATGGTTCCACATGTACACAGGTCCACAGGTCCACATGTACACGGGTCCACATATACACAGGTCCACATGTACCCATGTCCACAGGTCCACAGGTACATGTGTACACGGGTCCACATGTACACGCTCCACAGGTCCACATGTCCACATGTACACGGGTACACAGGTCCACATGTACACAGGTCCACATGTACACAGGTCCACATGTACACGGGTCCACATGTACATATTTACACGGGTCCACAGGTCCACATGTACACAGGTCCACATATACACGGGTCCACATGTACATATTTACACGGGTCTACAGGTCCACATGTACACATGTACACGGGTCCACATGTACACAGGTCCACATGTACACAGGTCCACATGTACGCGGGTCCACATGTACACGGGTACACATGTACACGGGTCCACAGGTCCACATGTACACGGGCCCACAGGTTCACATGTACACGGGTCCACAGGTCCACATGTACACAGGTGGTACACAGGTCCACATGTACACGGGTCCACAGGTCCACATGTACACAGATGGTACACAGGTCCACATGTACACAGGTCCACATGTATACAGGTATAAAGGTAGACATGTACACAGGTGGTACACGGGTCCACAGGTCCACATGTACACAGGTGGTACACGGGTCCACAGCTCCACATGTATATATGTACACGGGTCCACAGGTCCACATGTACACAGGTATAAAGGTAGACATGTACACGGGTCCACAGGTCCACGTACACAGGTGGTACACAGGTCCACATGTACACGGGTCCACAGGTCCACATGTACACGGGACCACATGTCCACATGTACACAGGTGGTACACAGGTCCACATGTACACAGGTATAAAGGTAGACATGTACACATGTACACAGGTGGTACACGGGTCCACAGATCCACATGCACACAGGTGGTACACGGGTCCACAGGTCCACATGTACACAGGTATAAAGGTAGACATGTACACGAGTGTACAGGTCCACATGTACACAGGTATAAAGGTAGACATGTACACAGGTACACAGGTATAAAGGTAGACATGTACACGGGTGCACAGGTCCACAGGTACACAGGTATAAAGGTAGACATGTACACGGGTGCACAGGTACAGAAATAACAATTACTATTGCTTACTGTGTGTTTTATCAGAGTATTGTAATATTTGTGCACGCCTCACCCCAGGCGGCGCCGGCTCTCCTCGGCCGGCAGCTGCTCGAAGGCTCTGGCCTCCTCCTCGCCCAGGAAGGCCTCGTGGTCGTAGTCGTAGTTTTTGTTGTCGTCATGCTCCAGACGGCTGAGAGGGTCTTCATCGTGGATCCGACTCTTTCTCTCAGTGGGTTTACTGCTGCCTGACACCACGCACAGCACAAAGCACATCAGCAGTGCCTGGATCATCCTGAAGAACTGATGGAGACAAAGAGACATGGTCACACAGAGACACAGAGAGACAAAAATACATAAATACCAGTTATGACTGAGAATTTTGTTCTAACAGCAGAAAATAAAAGCTTTCAAAGCAATCACCCAAACCACCCAACCAACAAAACAAACA
Source organism: Pseudochaenichthys georgianus (assembly GCF_902827115.2). Classification (NCBI taxonomy): domain Eukaryota; kingdom Metazoa; phylum Chordata; class Actinopteri; order Perciformes; family Channichthyidae; genus Pseudochaenichthys; species Pseudochaenichthys georgianus. The sequence goes on from NW_027263197.1 coordinate 56,240, forward strand.
ATTTACCAACCAACCAATCTCTGCCCTGCATAATAAACCCCACTAAAGTTGAAGAATCTCGTTTAATTTGGCATATTACTCTCAATGAATATAAGAAAGCACTGCGTAAAGCGAGAGCAGCTACTACTCTTCATTAATAGATGAGAATAAGAATAATGCAACATGTCTTTTCAGCACTGTAGCCAGGCTGACAGAGAGCCACAGCTCCACTGAGCCTTCTGTTCCCATAGCACTCAGTAGCAATGATTTTATGTGCTTTTTTAACCATAACATTGTTACTCTTAGAAACAAAATGAATGACCTCTTGCCTTTGACCAGTATAGTGTTATCCACAGCTCCCGGAATCGTAAGTTCTAATATTACACTAGATAGTAAACTAGAATGCTTTTCAGCCATAAACCTTGAACAATTACATTCAATGATTCTCTCTTCTAAACCATCAACGTGCATGTTAGACCCAATTCCAACTAAGCTGTTGAAGGAAGATTTTCCATTAATTAGCACTTCTTTATTAAATATTATGAATATGTCTTTATTATCAGGCTATGTTCCACAATCATTCAAAGTAGCAGTGATAAAACCGCTTCTTAAAAAGCACAACCTCGATCCAGAAGTTTTAGCCAACTATAGACCTATTTCTAATCTTCCGTTCCTCTCAAAAATTCTTGAGAAAGCGGTCGCTAAACAGTTGTGTGATTACTTAAAAAACAATGATTTATTTGAAGATATTCAGTCTGGCTTTAGATCACATCATAGCACAGAGACAGCTCTGGGTAAAGTCACAAATGATATTCTAATAGCCTCAGACAAGGGACTTGTCTCTATTCTTGTTTTGCTCGATCTTAGTGCTGCATTTGATGCTATCGACCATGATATCCTATTGCAAAGACTAGAGCACTTAGTTGGCATACAGGGAACTGCTTTAGGCTGGTTTAGGTCCTAGCTATCTGAACGCTCTCAGTTTGTACGTGTCAACGATGAATCTTCCACGCAAACCAAAGTTAGCCATGGAGTGCCACAGGGCTCAGTGCTCGGACCTATTTTGTTCACATTATATATGCTTCCGTTAGGCAATATTATAAGGAATCATTCTGTAAACTTTCATTGTTATGCGGATGATACTCAACTATATTTATCCATCAAGCCTGATGAAATTAATCATCTAAATAAAATTCAAGACTGCCTCAAGGACTTAAAAACGTGGATGACTTTAAACTTTCTGATGTTAAACACGACCAAAACTGAAGTTATTGTACTCGGCCCGAAGAATCTACGAAACAAATTATCTAAAGACATACTAACTATGGATGGCATTAATTTGGCCTCCAGTGAGACTGTAAGGAATCTTGGTGTTATATTTGATCAGGATTTATCCTTTAACGCCCACATAAAATCAATTTCAAGGACCGCCTACTTCCATCTACGCAACATTGCAAAAATCAGGCATATCTTGCCTCAAAACGATGCAGAGAAACTAGTCCATGCATTTGTTACTTCTAGGCTGGATTATTGTAACTCTTTATTATCAGGGTCTACCAAGAAGTCAGTCAAGTGGCTTCAGCTGATTCAAAATGCTGCGGCTCGTGTACTAACCAGAGTTAGGAGAAGGGACCACGTGACTCCTGTTCTGGCTGCCTTACACTGGCTCCCTATAGAACACAGGATAGAATTTAAAGTTCTTCTTCTCGCCTACAAAGCCCTTAATGGGCAGGCGCCATCTTACCTTAAAGAACTCATTACACCCTACTGTCCTACTAGGGCATTGCGTTCCAAGAATGCAGGGTTGTTGGTTGTTCCTAGAGTCTCTAAAAGTACAATGGGAGCCAGAGCCTTTTCTTATCAAGCTCCACATTTGTGGAATCAGCTTCCAGTTTGTGTTCGGGCGGCAGACACCCTATCCGTTTTTAAGAGTGCGCTTAAGACCTTCCTTTCTGATAAAGCTTATAGTTAGGGCTGATTAGATTCAGCCCCTAGTTTTGCTGATAGAGGCTTAGTTTGTCGGGGGACATCTTCCTTCTTCCTTCTCTCTGTCTGTACCCGTGTCCTCTCATGGGGACATCTTACTTCTTCCTTCTCTCTGTCTGTACCCGTGTCCTCTCATGGGGACATCTTACTTCTTCCTTCTCTCTGTCTGTACCCGTGTCCTCTCATGGGGACATCTTACTTCTTCCTTCTCTCTGTCTGTACCCGTGTACACTCATGTTCCCATTAACCCAGCTTCCCCACATGTCTTTCTTTCTGGTGTCTATATACGCCGGGATCCGGAGTCATGGATGATCCTGCGGTCCTGTGTCCTGGATCTCGAGCCCTGGATCTTGAGTCGTGGCTGTGGTCCTGGATCATCGGTCCTGGATGGATATCCTCGTGGATTCATCTTCCTATTATACACACATGCATTTCCAAACATTTGGACTACCTATGTTGCAAATGTATTATCTTTTCAATTTACACACGGCATCTATTGCAGTCTGTCCGTCCTGGAGAGGGATCCTCCTCTGCTGCTCTCCCTGAGGTTTCTCCATGTTCCCTTTAAACTGGGTTTTCTTCGGAAGTTTTTCCTTGTACGATGTGAGGGTCTAAGGACAGAGGGTCTGAGGACAGAGGGTCTGAGGACAGAGGGTCTAAGGACAGAGGGTGCCGTATTGTCATACTGATATTCTGTACACACTGTGAAGACCACTGAGACAAATGTAACATTTGTGATATTGGGCTATATAAATAAACATTGATTGATTGATTGATTGATTGATTGATAATAATATTAATAATAATCCATCTTCATATTTATGTCAATAACGGAGACTTCATATTAGCTGCTACGAGAGTGGATGACAGGTTCCGGTTACAGGGCATTCTGGCTACGCATCACTCTCACTCCTCAATAGAGAGGCGAAGCCCCTCCCCTTCCGGTGGAGCTCCATGGGACCTTATTTCGAAAAAATGATGTATTGAAGTCATTGGAGAGAGAAAGATTATCTTTCCATCCTGTTTGAATTGTGCCGCGAAGTACACGTCAATTTAAAAGATAATTTTGCAAGTCAAAAAAAAAAAAAGTGTCGTAAATCTGTGAAGTTACACATTGTGTGAAACGCTGAATGAACTACAACTCTGGTCTCGCAGAACAACACACGTCACCAAGATGGCCGTCACTACTGTCTTCAACAAAACGATTGCCTCCTCTCACTATCACCCTCTCACCCTCACCCTCTCACCCTCACTATCACCCTCTTACCCTCACTATCACCCTCTCACCCTCACTATCACCCTCTCACCCTCACTATCACCCTCTCACCCTCTCCCTCACTATCACCCTCTCACTCTCACTATCACCCTCTCACCCTCACTATCACCCTCACTATCACCCTCTCACCCTCACTATCACCCTCTCACCCTCACTATCACCCTCTCACCCTCTCACCCTCACTATCACCCTCTCACCCTCACTATCACCCTCTCACCCTCACTATCACCCTCCCTCTCACCCTCTCTATCACCCTCTCACCCTCACTATCACCCTGACCCTCTCACCCTCCCTCT
>NW_027263197.1:60276-80276 GCF_902827115.2 Pseudochaenichthys georgianus
CCCCCCTCTCTTCCAGCTGTTACTAAGGACATGACTCTGAAGTGTCACTCGTGAGGCGGGCAGAGTCCCCTGTCAGCTCCCGTTACATTCCTCCATGGTGTCATTTGAGCGAAAAACTTTTACGAGAACCAGGCTGGGGGTCGAAAGGGCTGGAGCAAGGCCGACCCAGAGAGCACGTGGGCGGACTCATCACCTCCATGATGAGTCTCCATTGTGATTTGAAAACTTCCATCAAACGAGTCCTTCAGTGGGCGGGAAAAAAAAACTCGTCAGTATTGTCACTTCCTGTCCTGAGAGTGGAACTGTCCTGAGAGTGGAGGTCTGCGCCGGAACTGTCCTGAGAGTGGAGGTCTGCGCAGGAACTGTCCTGAGAGTGGAGGTCTGCGCCGGAACTGTCCTGAGAGTGGAGGTCTGCGCAGGAACTGTCCTGAGAGTGGGGGTCTGCACCGGAACTGCCCTGAGAGTGGAGGTCTGCACCGGAACTGTCCTGAGAGTGGGGGTCTGCACAGGAACTGTCCTGAGAGTGGAGGTCTGCACCGGAACTGTCCTGAGAGTGGAGGTCTGCACCGGAACTGTCCTGAGAGTGGGGGTCTGCACAGGAACTGTCCTGAGAGTGGAGGTCTGCACCGGAACTGTCCTGAGAGTGGAGGTCTGCACCGGAACTGTCCTCAGAGTGGAGGTCTGCACAGGAACTGTCCTCAGAGTGGAGGTCTGCACAGGAACTGTCCTGAGAGTGGAGGTCTGCACCGGAACTGTCCTCAGAGTGGAGGTCTGCACCGGAACTGTCCTCAGAGTGGAGGTCTGCACAGGAACTGTCCTCAGAGTGGAGGTCTGCACAGGAACTGTCCTCAGAGTGGAGGTCTGCACCGGAACTGTCCTGAGAGTGGAGGTCTGCACCGGAACTGTCCTCAGAGTGGAGGTCTGCACAGGAACTGTCCTCAGAGTGGAGGTCTGCACAGGAACTGTCCTCAGAGTGGAGGTCTGCACAGGAACTGTCCTCAGAGTGGAGGTCTGCACCGGAACTGTCCTGAGAGTGGAGGTCTGCACCGGAACTGTCCTGAGAGTGGAGGTCTGCACAGGAACTGTCCTCAGAGTGGAGGTCTGCACCGGAACTGTCCTGAGAGTGGAGGTCTGCACCGGAACTGTCCTGAGAGTGGAGGCCTGCGCCGGAACTGTCCTGAGAGTGGAGGTCTGCACCGGAACTGTCCTGAGAGTGGAGGTCTGCACCGGAACTGTCCTGAGAGTGGAGGTCTGCGCCGGAACTGTCCTGAGAGTGGAGGTCTGCACCGGAACTGTCCTGAGAGTGGAGGTCTGCACCGGAACTGTCCTGAGAGTGGAGGTCTGCACCGGAACTGTCCTGAGAGTGGAGGCCTGCACCGGAACTGTCCTGAGAGTGGAGGTCTGCGCCGGAACTGTCCTGAGAGTGGAGGTCTGCACCGGAACTGTCCTGAGAGTGGAGGTCTGCACAGGAACTGTCCTCAGAGTGGAGGTCTGCACCGGAACTGTCCTGAGAGTGGAGGTCTGCACCGGAACTGTCCTGAGAGTGGAGGTCTGCACCGGAACTGTCCTGAGAGTGGAGGTCTGCACCGGAACTGTCCTGAGAGTGGAGGTCTGCACCGGAACTGTCCTGAGAGTGGAGGTCTGCACAGGAACTGTCCTCAGAGTGGAGGTCTGCACCGGAACTGTCCTGAGAGTGGAGGTCTGCACAGGAACTGTCCTCAGAGTGGAGGTCTGCGCCGGAACTGTCCTGAGAGTGGAGGTCTGCACCGGAACTGTCCTGAGAGTGGAGGTCTGCCCTGGAACTGTCCTGAGAGTGGGGGTCTGCACAGGAACTGTCCTGAGAGTGGGGGTCTGCACCGGAACTGTCCTGAGAGTGGAGGTCTGCACCGGAACTGTCCTGAGAGTGGAGGTCTGCGCCGGAACTGTCCTCAGAGTGGAGGTCTGCGCCGGAACTGTCCTGAGAGTGGAGGTCTGCACCGGAACTGTCCTGAGAGTGGAGGTCTGCGCCGGAACTGTCCTCAGAGTGGAGGTCTGCGCCGGAACTGTCCTGAGAGTGGAGGTCTGCACCGGAACTGTCCTGAGAGTGGAGGTCTGCCCTGGAACTGTCCTGAGAGTGGAGGTCTGCACCGGAACTGTCCTGAGAGTGGAGGTCTGCACAGGAACTGTCCTGAGAGTGGAGGTCTGCACCGGAACTGTCCTGAGAGTGGAGGTCTGCACCGGAACTGTCCTGAGAGTGGAGGTCTGCACAGGAACTGTCCTGAGAGTGGAGGTCTGCACAGGAACTGTCCTGAGAGTGGAGGTCTGCACCGGAACTGTCCTGAGAGTGGAGGTCTGCACCGGAACTGTCCTGAGAGTGGGGGTCTGCGCAGGAACTGTCCTGAGAGTGGAGGTCTGCAGGCAGGAACTGTCCTGAGAGTGGGGGTCTGCACAGGAACTGTCCTGAGAGTGGGGGTCTGCACAGGAACTGTCCTGAGAGTGGAGGTCTGCACAGGAACTGTCCTGAGAGTGGGGGTCTGCACAGGAACTGTCCTGAGAGTGGGGGTCTGCACAGGAACTGTCCTGAGAGTGGGGGTCTGCACAGGAACTGTCCTGAGAGTGGGGGTCTGCAGGCAGGCTCCCATGGTTCATTCAGCGTTTCACACAAAGTGTAACTTCACAGTTTTACGACACATTTTTTTTTGACTTGCAAAATTATCTTTTAATTTGACGAACATCATGTGTGTAATTCGTGGCACAATTCAAACGGGATGGAGAGATAATCTTTCTCTCTCCGTCGACTTCAATACATACTTGTTCCTAAATAAGGCCCCATGGAGCTCCCGGAAGGGGAGGGGCTTCGCCTCTCTGTGGCTAAAATCAGCGCTGGTTAAGATAAGATAACGTTAGCAAGATGCCCGTGTGCTTAGTGCTTAGAGGCAGCTCCTCTGTCTGGGAACAGTCTGCAAATGAAATGGAAACTGAGCAATCTGGTGCTACTCGATCGGAAGCTGTTGGTACCTGCTCATGTGGATAGTTATGTAAATTGTAATCCCTGTAATGATGCTGTAAGATGTCCTTTTTGTTGTTCTGTTTATGTTTTTATGTTTCATGTGGAACCTACCTGAGCTGGGGGAACGAATGCTACGAAGCCGGTTCAACCTCACCTGGATGTTGGAGTTAGCCGGTCGGCCTAATCCAGAACACGCGCTCTCGCTAAGCGGTCCTACGACGCGGGTTATCAAGTGGATCGCTCAGCCAGCCGTGTCCTCTCTAGCTAGGCGTTCACATGAGAGGGTGGGATCTGGAGCATTCGACCAATCACAGACATGGAGAAGCTACTGACAGCGCAGCGTCATACTTCCTGAATGAAAAGTGAACTCTAATATCAGACACATGAAGAAGTGAAACTTTAAACATGACTCAAACACTTGATCAGGATCAAAGCCTCAGAGCTGCAGCTGCAAGGTGAACACAGCTGGAGCAGAGCGAGTGTTGGAATGCGTCCATCAGCAGGTTCATGATGTCACGGCCGTCTAACACACCGTCTGACTCTCATCACCTCTGACTCAGAGTTTCCTCAACGTGTTGCTGACATAATGCTTCCTCCAGTCTGTGACGCTGAGAGTGCTGCGCGGCCAGACACGCTCAGGGACTCGGATCAGAGACATGTGATACATCAGGAAGTGATGTGAATGATAATGGGACACATCGACCAGTGGCGGCGCCAGAGATTTTCTCTAGGGGGTGCTGTGGGGTAGCTTGACGTTTCATAGAGGGTGCTCAAACATTAACGGCCCGTCCACACAGCGGCGTGCGCTGACGCTTGCCGGCGGGCGTATCTGAAACTCGACCAACAACCAATCACATGAATCTCCCGCCCCTGACACACAAGCAGCGGTTTGATTGGCTAGAGCTTGTACTGGCATATGATTCGATTGGCTGACGCCTCGCCGAGGCGTCAAAAGATGAACATTGCTCAACTTTTGCAGCGAGCCACGCCAGCTACGCTCCACGTCGCTTCCCACAATGCATTTCGGCTAAAAGTGACGTCACCCCATTCAAAGTGAATGGGGAAGCGTCAACGCACGCCGCTGTGTGGACGGGCCGTAAGGGCTTCCCTACAGTTGAATATTTCTACTGCAATACACACACACACACACACACACACACACACAGTGCACCCGCGACTGTAACAATGAAGGCTCGATAATCAGCTCACGGCATATAGGTGTAAGCAGGGGTAAAGTGCTATTTTTACAAGTGGGGAGTGGACCTCACGTCCTCTAGGAGGGTCCTCACCTCCTCTCGGGGGGTCCGGGGGCATGTTCACCCGGGAAGATTTTTTTTTAAATATTGAAGTTAAAAGCATCAATCTGGTGCACTTTGAGAGCAACATTAAGAGATATATGGATACATCTCTCAACACCACCCATATGAAACACAACTGTAAACAGATTTTCTATTTCTTCAGAGACACCCACTGAGATAACTAGACTAAAGTTAACTATCTAAACACAGAGTCCTTCACTTCACCTGAGCGGAGGTTACCTGAGACTCTCCGTCTGACAGGAGAGAGTTCTCCCTCCACCTTGTTGTTGAAAAAGCTCCTTATACCCGTTAGCTTGGCTAGCTAGCACCAGATGCTAACCACAACGATCTCCGGTAGATACCCACCGGTGCGCGAGCTCTCTCTCTCGCTCGCGCACACACACAAAATGGCTCGTGCACACACACACACACACACACACACACACACACACACACACACACACACAAACACAGAGCAGAGCTTGAATGAAAACGATACTTTTTTCACTTTGCTGTTAGCAAATCATTTGGCGCTCTAGCTAACAGGAAGTCACTCAAGTGTAAAAGTAATTTAGCCTAAAAATTAAAAAAAAAAAAAATCGAATGGATGCTGGCCATTGGCCTAATCATATCACCTGTGTTGGCTTTATGTTTTTGGTCAAACATTTGTTTGTTTCACATTTGCATTGATGTAATCAATAATTTTTGTAATTTAATTTAATAAAAATAATAATAATTTTCGGAAGAAAAACAAAAAAAAATTGTTTCTAAAAAAACATGTATTGGGGGTGCTTAGGGGGTGCTTTGGCAATCCTGACATCCTGGCGCCGCCCCTGACATCGACGTCTGCTCTCACAGGACTGTACGGTCCTGACGGTACGGCCGCGGACTGTCGGCTACGTAATGTTACTTTGATCTGGTTACTTATGTTGTGGCAGATATTTAATTAAGCTTTCTTAACATAGCCTAATAGTATAATAGTTATAATAGTCAGATTGCTCTGAGGTCATATTCTATTCATGTTCACGTTCACAGTCGGTGATTTTGGCCGGCCGTCTTTCCTGCAACCGCAGTTTAAACTGTATTTCCTCCGCACACTGAGCTCTGATTGGTCAGCAGGCGGTGCTTTCGCTGAGTTGATCTCTTATCCTGGAACCTATCCTGCTTCGGAGCACAGACTAGGTTCCAGCATCAGTCACCATGGAGATCTAGCCCGCTACAAAGTGAACCGGCTTCGTAGGACCGGAAAGCCGGAGTTTCCCCTGAAGTTAGCCGCTAAGAGAACATCCGGCTTCGTAGTACAGACCTCAGGAGTGGCTGATCAAGTTAGCTACCTAGCTAGTAGCTAGCACGTTAGTTAGCATGACAGCCTTGTCATGTTTATGAGCCTGAACATGAAGTAACATCAAGTAGCCCAACATGTTGAACAGTGAGAGCAGCAGTCATATCTCCTGAACCCTTTGAAGAGTTCTGTCACCGGTGTGATCGTTCTATAATACACCGTCTAAGCCCGGGGGAGAAATGCTAACGCTACATTAGCATCTGTTCTACTTCACGCTATCTGCACTAGTGGTTGATATTTTCATTCATCATTTTTTTGTAAAGCCCTTTGAATTGTCTTGTGTTGAAAAGTGCTTTACAAATAAACTTGCCTTGCCTTAAACATTAAAGAGACCAGGCGGTTCAGAGAGAATCAAAGGAAGGCAGCTCTGCAGGACGTTCTCCTGGACGTGCTTCATTGTGGTGATAGTGAGGGTGATAGGGTGAGAGGGTGATAGAGAGGGTGATAGTGAGGGTGAGAGGGTGATAGTGAGGGTGATAGAGGGTGATAGTGAGGGTGAGAGGGTGATAGAGAGGGTGATAGTGAGGGTGATAGAGAGGGTGATAGAGAGGGTGATAGAGAGGGTGATAGTGAGGGTGATAGTGAGGGTGATAGAGAGGGTGATAGTGAGGGTGAGAGGGTGAGAGTGAGGGTGATAGTGAGGTGATAGAGAGGGTGAGAGGGTGATAGAGAGGGTGATAGTGAGGGTGATAGAGAGAGTGAGGGTGATAGTGAGGGTGATAGAGGGGGGTGATGAGGGTGATAGTGAGAGGGTGGATGTGAGGGTGATAGTGAGGGTGATGAGGGTGATAGAGGGGGATAGAGAGGGTGATAGAGGAGGTGATAGTGAGGGTGATGAGAGGGTGATAGTGAGGGTGATAGTGAGGGTGAGGGTGAGAGGGTGATAGTGAGGGTGGTGAGAGGGTGATAGTGAGGGTGATAGTGAGGGTGATAGAGAGGGTGAGTGAGGGTGAGAGAGAGGGTGATAGTGAGGGTGAGAGAGGGTGTGATAGTGAGGGTGATAGAGAGGGATGATAGTGAGGGGTGAGGAGGGTGATAGTGAGGGTGATGAGGGTGATAGTGAGGGTGAGAGGGTGATAGTGAGGGTGAGAGGGTGATAGTGAGGGTGATAGAGAGGGTGATAGTGAGGGTGATAGAGAGGGTGATAGTGAGGGTGATAGTGAGGGTGATAGTGAGGGTGATAGTGAGGGTGATAGTGAGGGTGATAGTGAGGGTGAGAGGGTGATAGTGAGGTGATAGTGAGGGTGATAGTGAGGGTGAGAGTGGTGATAGTGAGGGTGATAGAGAGGGGATAGTGAGGGTGAGAGGGGTGATAGAGAGGGTGTGATAGTGAGGGTGAGAGTGAGGGTGAGAGAGAGGGTGATAGTGAGGGTGATAGAGAGGGTGATAGTGAGGGTGATAGTGAGGGTGAGAGGGTGATAGAGAGGGTGAGAGAGAGGGGTGATAGTGAGGGTGAGAGAGAGGGTGAGAGAGAGGGTGATAGTGAGGGTGAGAGAGAGGGTGATAGTGAGGGTGATAGTGAGGGTGAGAGAGAGGGTGATAGAGAGGGTGATAGTGAGGGGGTGATAGTGAGGGTGAGAGGGTGATAGTGAGGGTGATAGTGAGGGTGAGAGGGTGATAGTGAGGGTGAGAGGGTGATAGTGAGGGTGATAGAGAGGGTGATAGTGAGGGTGATAGAGAGGGTGATAGAGAGGGTGAGAGTGAAGGAAGGCAGTCCTTTTGTTGACGGCCATCTTGGTGAGATGTGGTTCATTCAGTTTCACACAAAGTGTAACTTCACAGTTTTACGACACATTATTTTTTTGACTTGCAGAATGATCTTTTAAATTGACGAACATCAAATGTGTAATTCGTGGCACAATTCAAACCGGATCGAAAAGATAATCTTTCTCTCTCCGTTGACTTCAATACATACTTGTTCCTAAATAAGGCCCCATGGAGCTCCCCGGAAGGGGAGGGGCTTCGCCTCTCTGGCTCTGGAGGTGTTAGTGCATGTAAACGGTCTGCAGAGGCCGACAAAGTATCTGAACGAGCAGCTGACAGGAAACTCTCAAAGCTCTTTAATTACATCACGTCTAAAAGTCAAAGCAAAGAATCGAGCTGTACAAAGTGTGACGCAGCAGGGGGTCCACACACACACACACACACACACACACACACACACACACACACGCAGAGTTGAAAATGTTCAGTAATCAAGTAAAGCCAGGAGGAGCATTCAGATCTGTTTCTCTCTCAGACATGCAGCCGGACTCACCTGCACAACAGGAAGTTAAATAATACAAAATAAAAGCACACAGAGCCCCTGCTGCTCATATTCATAGGTCCATCACACCCTCACCCATCACACACATGACCAGGATCAGTTCTTGAGCCTCACTGGTGGAATAAAAGACCAATTAAAACAGCCGAGGCTTGATTTTCCCACAGGGCCGTCCTGCAGGAGTCTGAGGGGGCGGAGTCAGAGGCAAGAAGCTCCTCCCCCCATCTCTGATCCATCGTTAGTCTGAGGGGGCGGAGTCAGAGGCTCCTCCCCCTGTCTCTGATCCATCGTTAGTCTGAGGGGGCGGAGTCAGAGGCTCCTCCCCCCGTCTCTGATCCATCGTTAGTCTGAGGGGGCGGAGTCAGAGGCTCCTCCCCCATCTCTGATCCATCGTTAGTCTGAGGGGGCGGAGTCAGAGGCTCCTCCCCCGTCTCTGATCCATCGTTAGTCAGAGGCAAGAGGTTCCTCCCCCCGTCTTTGATCCATCGTTAGTCTGAGGGGGCGGAGTCAGAGGCTCCTCCCCCATCTCTGATCCATCGTTAGTCAGGAGGCGTGTCCACAGAAAACACTAAATAATGACACATTTTTTAAGGTTGAAAAATGTAGATTTATGAACTAAAGTCTCAAAGAATTTACGTTATTGAAGATAATTTTTAAAGAAATTATGAATTTATATTCCTGAATAATCAGAGGGACATGGAAGATAGTATGATTATATATTTATATGTTTCAATATGAAATGGTCCTGATCTGGTTTTTAAATAACTGTTAGCCGTCGCTCATCCAGTCCTATTCTGCCCGGCAAGAGGGGGGGGGGGGGTTTGTAGCTTGGCATGATGACTCCTCCCCTTTCTTCACCCAAACAGGAAGTTGCTCTTCTCCTCTTCAGCCGTTAAAAAAAAAAAAAAAGTTTCATGAACTGCAGTCATGATTCTCTGGATGCTGAGTCATAAAACAGAGTTATTTTGCTGAGTCGTGGTTCAGGATTAGAAAGTCATGATGCTCCGTCATGGTTCAGTTATCTTGCTGAGTCGTGGTTCAGGATTAGAAAGTCATGATGCTCCGTCATGGTTCAGTTATCTTGCTGAGTCGTGGTTCAGGATTAGAAAGTCATGATACTCCGTCATGGTTCAGTTATCTTGCTGAGTCGTGGTTCAGGATTAGAAAGTCATGATGCTCCGTCATGGTTCAGTTATCTTGCTGAGTCGTGGTTCAGGATTAGAAAGTCATGATGCTCCGTCATGGTTCAGTTATCTTGCTGAGTCGTGGTTCAGGATTAGAAAGTCATGATGCTCCGTCATGGTTCAGTTATCTTGCTGAGTCGTGGTTCAGGATTAGAAAGTCATGATGCTCCGTCATGGTTCAGTTATCTTGCTGAGTCGTGGTTCAGGATGCAGAGTCCGGCCCTCAGACGCGCGCAGCCTCCATTTTTCTTCTTTTCAAACATCATAATTACACATGGTACAAAAACAGGCTTCAGATAAAGTAGTGCTGAATTCACCTTTAACACTTCAATCACGCACTATTTCACATCAAATGTCAACATCACATGGCACCTTAATGCAGCACGTTGGAGTAAATGTGTGTGTAGAGCCCCCCCCCCGCAGACATGGCACTTTGATAACCCCCCCCATGATGCTAACAGAGTCGTGGCGGCGGGGCGCAGCGCTAACTGTTCGATTAACAGCCCTTTCTGACGAGGAATGATCGCGGTTCAGCTTCAGTCCAGTTTATAAGTGCAGAGGAAGCGACGCCCACACACAAGCCCCGCCCCTTCCTGCCCCCCTACACCAATGAGAGATCAGTACCAGAGAAAATATGCACGGTAGATAACGGGCAAAGAGAGTCATGTCTTTATTGTAACTAAGCCACGAATTACACGTTTTTGTTTCTGAAACCTGATTTTCATTTCGTTGTTATTGACGGTAAAAGTGTTTTCATGATCGTATGATACAGAGTTCAAATGCACCGTTATCTACCGTCAATTAATCCGGAAAGTTCCATGGTGGTCCTCCTCATGGGGGCGGGGTTTAACCTCTCGATGCCACTCAGAGTTCAGTATTGGGGGAGATAAAATAAGGCTTTGAGGAGCTCTCTGCTAGTGGCCGTCGCTCGGTTGCTCTCGGCCAATCAGAGCACTACCTGCTGTACGGGTCGCCTGGGTAACCACTGGAGGCCCCGCCCCCTCCGCTGTGAGAGGACGAGGAGGACGGGGGAGGGGAGGACAGCAGCATGGAGGAGGAAGAGGAAGAAGAGGAGGAGGAGGAGGAGGGCCCTGGCAGAGAGTCTTCATTCGTCCTCCCTCCCTCAAAAACATCGTCAATGTCCACTAGAGAGGTGGAGGTCAGGGATTGGCCGGTTGCAGAGGTGCCAGTCAGGGATTGGCCGGTTGCAGAGGTGCCGCTCAGTGATTGGCCACTCAGCCCCCTGTTGGCCCCGGTCTGGGAGCCTCTGTGGATGCGGTGGCTCACGATGATGTTGTTCCCGAACCCCCCCATCGAGGCCATGGTGGTGCTCTGCTCGCGCTGCACCACGGCCGTCATCCCGCCCTCAGCGATCAGGCGCCGGATCCGAGCCAGAGCGTCCTCCCCGGGGGAGTCTGAGGAGTCTGGGGAGAGACAACAGCAGCGTTAGAGAAACATCACCACCATTTTGTGATTTTGAGACAAAAGTCAGAATTTGAAGATTTTCAGAAAATGTAGTGGAATATTTAGGGGAAATAAGAAAAACTGAATTTGAGAAATGTCAGACAAAAGTCAGATTTCTGCAATTTTCTGAAAAAAGTCAAAGTATTATTTGTACAAAATGTATTTTATCAGAGCTCATTCTCAGCTGAGGGACTGCAGGACATATGACAGTAACATTTGATATGAGGACATCTTTAATAACTTGAGTCTTGTGGTGAAGATGCTCTGATATGAGGAACTAAGAGAAGAACCAGAACTCTCACTGACAGAAGACAAAGGCTATTGATTTACAGAAAAAAAGTTACAATTTTAAAATGTTGAGAAGAAAGTATTTTGAAGAAAGTCTGAATTTTCAGAAAATGACAGAATTTAGAGAAAAACGTTTGAATTTTCAGAAAAAAATACTGATTTTTAACAAAAGTCAAAATTTTCTGAAAATAACAGATACAAAAAAATAAGTTAGAATTTTGAGATTTTCAGAACATTTCTGGATTCTCAGAAAAGTCAAATTTTAAGATTGTTAGAAGAAAAGTCAGAGTTTTGGGTAAAAAGTCAGAGTTTGGAGATTTTCTGAAAATGACTGAATTTAGAGTTTTACTGTAAAAAGTTAGAAATTCCAGTATGAATTATGTTTACATGAAAATGTTATTTATCATATGTGGAGTGCAACAGCTGAAACCCTTTTGCCACCCTTGAGCTCTTCAAATTTGTATTCACAAATACTGTGCCTAATTTCTTTTTTAGCCGCCTTTAGCTTAGCGGTGGTGACGTGAAGTCATGTGACCGTGCTGTAGTTCCTCTATAGCCCAACATTAGCCTCCTTTAGCTTAGCGGTGGTGACGTGAAGTCATGTGACCGTGCTGTAGTTCCTTTAGAGCCCAACATTAGCCTCCTTTAGCTTAGCGGTGGTGACGTGAAGTCATGTGACCGTGCTGTAGTTCCTTTATAGCCCAACATTAGCCTCCTTTAGCTTAGCGGTGGTGACGTGAAGTCATGTGACCGTGCTGTAGTTCCTTTATAGCCCAACATTAGCCACCTTTAGCTTAGCGGTGGTGTCGTGAAGTCATGTGACCGTGCTGTAGTTCCTCTATAGCCCAACATTAGCCTCCTTTAGCTTAGCGGTGGTGACGTGAAGTCATGTGACCGTGCTGTAGTTCCTTTAGAGCCCAACATTAGCCTCCTTTAGCTTAGCGGTGGTGACGTGAAGTCATGTGACCGTGCTGTAGTTCCTTTATAGCCCAACATTAGCCTCCTTTAGCTTAGCGGTGGTGACGTGAAGTCATGTGACCGTGCTGTAGTTCCTTTATAGCCCAACATTAGCCACCTTTAGCTTAGCGGTGGTGTCGTGAAGTCATGTGACCGTGCTGTAGTTCCTCTATAGCCCAACATTAGCCTCCTTTAGCTTAGCGGTGGTGACGTGAAGTCATGTGACCGTGCTGTAGTTCCTTTATAGCCCAACATTAGCCTCCTTTAGCTTAGCGGTGGTGACGTGAAGTCATGTGACCGTGCTGTAGTTCCTTTATAGCCCAACATTAGCCTCCTTTAGCTTAGCGGTGGTGACGTGAAGTCATGTGACCGTGCTGTAGTTCCTCTATAGCCCAACATTAGCCTCCTTTAGCTTAGCGGTGGTGACGTGAAGTCATGTGACCGTGCTGTAGTTCCTTTATAGCCCAACATTAGCCTCCTTTAGCTTAGCGGTGGTGACGTGAAGTCATGTGACCGTGCTGTAGTTCCTCTATAGCCCAACATTAGCCTCCTTTAGCTTAGCGGTGGTGACGTGAAGTCATGTGACCGTGCTGTAGTTCCTTATAGCCCAACATTAGCCTCCTTTAGCTTAGCGGTGGTGACGTGAAGTCATGTGACCGTGCTGTAGTTCCTCTATAGCCCAACATTAGCCTCCTTTAGCTTAGCGGTGGTGACGTGAAGTCATGTGACCGTGCTGTAGTTCCTTTATAGCCCAACATTAGCCTCCTTTAGCTTAGCGGTGGTGACGTGAAGTCATGTGACCGTGCTGTAGTTCCTTTATAGCCCAACATTAGCCTCCTTTAGCTTAGCGGTGGTGACGTGAAGTCATGTGACCGTGCTGTAGTTCCTCTATAGCCCAACATTAGCCTCCTTTAGCTTAGCAGGTGGTGACGTGAAGTCATGTGACCGTGCTGTAGTTCCTTATAGCCCAACATTAGCCTACTTTAGCTTAGCGGTGGTGACGTGAAGTCATGTGACCGTGCTGTAGTTCCTTTATAGCCCAACATTAGCCTCCTTTAGCTTAGCGGTGGTGACGTGAAGTCATGTGACCGTGCTGTAGTTCCTCTATAGCCCAACATTAGCCTCCTTTAGCTTAGCGGTGGTGACGTGAAGTCATGTGACCGTGCTGTAGTTCCTTTATAGCCCAACATTAGCCTCCTTTAGCTTAGCGGTGGTGACGTGAAGTCATGTGACCGTGCTGTAGTTCCTTTATAGCCCAACATTAGCCTCCTTTAGCTTAGCGGTGGTGACGTGAAGTCATGTGACCGTGCTGTAGTTCCTCTATAGCCCAACATTAGCCTCCTTTAGCTTAGCGGTGGTGACGTGAAGTCATGTGACCGTGCTGTAGTTCCTCTATAGCCCAACATTAGCCTCCTTTAGCTTAGCGGTGGTGACGTGAAGTCATGTGACCGTGCTGTAGTTCCTTTATAGCCCAACATTAGCCTCCTTTAGCTTAGCGGTGGTGACGTGAAGTCATGTGACCGTGCTGTAGTTCCTTTATAGCCCAACATTAGCCTCCTTTAGCTTAGCGGTGGTGACGTGAAGTCATGTGACCGTGCTGTAGTTCCTTTATAGCCCAACATTAGCCTCCTTTAGCTTAGCGGTGGTGACGTGAAGTCATGTGACCGTGCTGTAGTTCCTTTATAGCCCAACATTAGCCTCCTTTAGCTTAGCGGTGGTGACGTGAAGTCATGTGATCGTGCTGTAGTTCCTTTATAGCCCAACATTAGCCTCCTTTAGCTTAGCGGTGGTGACGTGAAGTCATGTGACCGTGCTGTAGTTCCTTTATAGCCCAACATTAGCCTCCTTTAGCTTAGCGGTGGTGACGTGAAGTCATGTGACCGTGCTGTAGTTCCTTTATAGCCCAACATTAGCCTCCTTTAGCTTAGCGGTGGTGACGTGAAGTCATGTGACCGTGCTGTAGTTCCTCTATAGCCCAACATTAGCCTCCTTTAGCTTAGCGGTGGTGACGTGAAGTCATGTGACCGTGCTGTAGTTCCTTTATAGCCCAACATTAGCCTCCTTTAGCTTAGCGGTGGTGACGTGAAGTCATGTGACCGTGCTGTAGTTCCTTTATAGCCCAACATTAGCCTCCTTTAGCTTAGCGGTGGTGACGTGAAGTCATGTGACCGTGCTGTAGTTCCTTTATAGCCCAACATTAGCCTCCTTTAGCTTAGCGGTGGTGACGTGAAGTCATGTGACCGTGCTGTAGTTCCTTTATAGCCCAACATTAGCCTCCTTTAGCTTAGCGGTGGTGACGTGAAGTCATGTGACCGTGCTGTAGTTCCTTTATAGCCCAACATTAGCCTCCTTTAGCTTAGCGGTGGTGACGTGAAGTCATGTGACCGTGCTGTAGTTCCTTATAGCCCAACATTAGCCTCCTTTAGCTTAGCGGTGGTGACGTGAAGTCATGTGACCGTGCTGTAGTTCCTTTATAGCCCAACATTAGCCTCCTTTAGCTTAGCGGTGGTGACGTGAAGTCATGTGACCGTGCTGTAGTTCCTTTATAGCCCAACATTAGCCTCCTTTAGCTTAGCGGTGGTGACGTGAAGTCATGTGACCGTGCTGTAGTTCCTTTATAGCCCAACATTAGCCTCCTTTAGCTTAGCGGTGGTGACGTGAAGTCATGTGACCGTGCTGTAGTTCCTTTATAGCCCAACATTAGCCTCCTTTAGCTTAGCGGTGGTGACGTGAAGTCATGTGACCGTGCTGTAGTTCCTTTATAGCCCAACATTAGCCTCCTTTAGCTTAGCGGTGGTGACGTGAAGTCATGTGACCGTGCTGTAGTTCCTTTATAGCCCAACATTAGCCTCCTTTAGCTTAGCGGTGGTGACGTGAAGTCATGTGACCGTGCTGTAGTTCCTTTATAGCCCAACATTAGCCTCCTTTAGCTTAGCGGTGGTGACGTGAAGTCATGTGACCGTGCTGTAGTTCCTTTATAGCCCAACATTAGCCTCCTTTAGCTTAGCGGTGGTGACGTGAAGTCATGTGACCGTGCTGTAGTTCCTTTATAGCCCAACATTAGCCTCCTTTAGCTTAGCGGTGGTGACGTGAAGTCATGTGACCGTGCTGTAGTTCCTTTATAGCCCAACATTAGCCTCCTTTAGCTTAGCGGTGGTGACGTGAAGTCATGTGACCGTGCTGTAGTTCCTTTATAGCCCAACATTAGCCTCCTTTAGCTTAGCGGTGGTGACGTGAAGTCATGTGACCGTGCTGTAGTTCCTTTATAGCCCAACATTAGCCTCCTTTAGCTTAGCGGTGGTGACGTGAAGTCATGTGACCGTGCTGTAGTTCCTCTATAGCCCAACATTAGCCTCCTTTAGCTTAGCGGTGGTGACGTGAAGTCATGTGACCGTGCTGTAGTTCCTTATAGCCCAACATTAGCCTCCTTTAGCTTAGCGGTGGTGACGTGAAGTCATGTGACCGTGCTGTAGTTCCTCTATAGCCCAACATTAGCCTCCTTTAGCTTAGCGGTGGTGACGTGAAGTCATGTGACCGTGCTGTAGTTCCTTTATAGCCAAACATTAGCCTCCTTTAGCTTAGCGGTGGTGACGTGAAGTCATGTGACCGTGCTGTAGTTCCTTTATAGCCCAACATTAGCCTCCTTTAGCTTAGCGGTGGTGACGTGAAGTCATGTGACCGTGCTGTAGTTCCTTATAGCCCAACATTAGCCTCCTTTAGCTTAGCGGTGGTGACGTGAAGTCATGTGACCGTGCTGTAGTTCCTTTATAGCCCAACATTAGCCTCCTTTAGCTTAGCGGTGGTGACGTGAAGTCATGTGACCGTGCTGTAGTTCCTTTATAGCCCAACATTAGCCTCCTTTAGCTTAGCGGTGGTGACGTGAAGTCATGTGACCGTGCTGTAGTTCCTTTATAGCCCAACATTAGCCTCCTTTAGCTTAGCGGTGGTGACGTGAAGTCATGTGACCGTGCTGTAGTTCCTTTATAGCCCAACATTAGCCACCTTTAGCTTAGCGGTGGTGACGTGAAGTCATGTGACCGTGCTGTAGTTCCTCTATAGCCCAACATTAGCCTCCTTTAGCTTAGCGGTGGTGACGTGAAGTCATGTGACCGTGCTGTAGTTCCTTTATAGCCCAACATTAGCCTCCTTTAGCTTAGCGGTGGTGACGTGAAGTCATGTGACCGTGCTGTAGTTCCTTTATAGCCCAACATTAGCCTCCTTTAGCTTAGCGGTGGTGACGTGAAGTCATGTGACCGTGCTGTAGTTCCTTTATAGCCCAACATTAGCCTCCTTTAGCTTAGCGGTGGTGACGTGAAGTCATGTGACCGTGCTGTAGTTCCTCTATAGCCCAACATTAGCCTCCTTTAGCTTAGCGGTGGTGACGTGAAGTCATGTGACCGTGCTGTAGTTCCTTTATAGCCCAACATTAGCCTCCTTTAGCTTAGCGGTGGTGACGTGAAGTCATGTGACCGTGCTGTAGTTCCTTTATAGCCCAACATTAGCCCCTTTAGCTTAGCGGTGGTGACGTGAAGTCATGTGACCGTGCTGTAGTTCCTTTATAGCCCAACATTAGCCTCCTTTAGCTTAGCGGTGGTGACGTGAAGTCATGTGACCGTGCTGTAGTTCCTTTATAGCCCAACATTAGCCTCCTTTAGCTTAGCGGTGGTGACGTGAAGTCATGTGACCGTGCTGTAGTTCCTTTATAGCCCAACATTAGCCTCCTTTAGCTTAGCGGTGGTGACGTGAAGTCATGTGACCGTGCTGTAGTTCCTTTATAGCCCAACATTAGCCTCCTTTAGCTTAGCGGTGGTGACGTGAAGTCATGTGACCGTGCTGTAGTTCCTTATAGCCCAACATTAGCCTCCTTTAGCTTAGCGGTGGTGACGTGAAGTCATGTGACCGTGCTGTAGTTCCTTTATAGCCCAACATTAGCCTCCTTTAGCTTAGCGGTGGTGACGTGAAGTCATGTGACCGTGCTGTAGTTCCTCTATAGCCCAACATTAGCCTCCTTTAGCTTAGCGGTGGTGACGTGAAGTCATGTGACCGTGCTGTAGTTCCTTATAGCCCAACATTAGCCACCTTTAGCTTAGCGGTGGTGACGTGAAGTCATGTGACCGTGCTGTAGTTCCTCTATAGCCCAACATTAGCCTCCTTTAGCTTAGCGGTGGTGACGTGAAGTCATGTGACCGTGCTGTAGTTCCTCTATAGCCCAACATTAGCCTCCTTTAGCTTAGCGGTGGTGACGTGAAGTCATGTGACCGTGCTGTAGTTCTTTTATAGCCCAACATTAGCCACCTTTAGCTTAGCGGTGGTGACGTGAAGCATGTGACCGTGCTGTAGTTCCTTTATAGCCCAACATTAGCCTCCTTTAGCTTAGCGGTGGTGACGTGAAGTCATGTGACCGTGCTGTAGTTCCTTTATAGCCCAACATTAGCCTCCTTTAGCTTAGCGGTGGTGACGTGAAGTCATGTGACCGTGCTGTAGTTCCTTTATAGCTCAACATTAGCCTCTTTTAGCTTAGCGGTGGTGACGTGAAGTCATGTGACCGTGCTGTAGTTCCTTTATAGCCCAACATTAGCCTCTTTTAGCTTAGCGGTGGTGACGTGAAGTCATGTGACCGTGCTGTAGTTCCTTTATAGCCCAACATTAGCCTCCTTTAGCTTAGCGGTGGTGACGTGAAGTCATGTGACCGTGCTGTAGTTCCTCTATAGCCCAACATTAGCCTCCTTTAGCTTAGCGGTGGTGACGTGAAGTCATGTGACCGTGCTGTAGTTCCTTTATAGCCCAACATTAGCCTCCTTTAGCTTAGCGGTGGTGACGTGAAGTCATGTGACCGTGCTGTAGTTCCTTTATAGCCCAACATTAGCCTCTTTAGCTTAGCGGTGGTGACGTGAAGTCATGTGACCGTGCTGTAGTTCCTTTATAGCCCAACATTAGCCTCCTTTAGCTTAGCGGTGGTGACGTGAAGTCCTGTGACCGTGCTGTAGTTCCTTTATAGCCCAACATTAGCCTCCTTTAGCTTAGCGGTGGTGACGTGAAGTCATGTGACCGTGCTGTAGTTCCTTTATAGCCCAACATTAGCCTCCTTTAGCTTAGCGGTGGTGACGTGAAGTCATGTGACCGTGCTGTAGTTCCTTTATAGCCCAACATTAGCCTCTTTTAGCTTAGCGGTGGTGACGTGAAGTCATGTGACCGTGCTGTAGTTCCTTTATAGCCCAACATTAGCCGCCTTTAGCTTAGCGGTGGTGACGTGAAGTCATGTGATCGTGCTGTAGTTCCTTTATAGCCCAACATTAGCCGCCTTTAGCTTAGCGGTGGTGACGTGAAGTCATGTGACCGTGCTGTAGTTCCTTTATAGCCCAACATTAGCCGCCTTTAGCTTAGCGGTGGTGACGTGAAGTCATGTGACCGTGCTGTAGTTCCTTTATAGCCCAACATTAGCCGCCTTTAGCTTAGCGGTGGTGACGTGAAGTCATGTGACCGTGCTGTAGTTCCTTTATAGCCCAACATTAGCCGCCTTTAGCTTAGCGGTGGTGACGTGAAGTCATGTGACCGTGCTGTAGCTCCTGTATAGCCTATCTCTTAGCTCATGGATCCCCAAGTGGTGTTAGTATCAGTACCGGAGGTGTTGTTTTCGGCGGCTCCTCCGCTCGGAGCCTCCTCCGGCCCTGAGGCTGCTGCGCTGGTGGAGGGAGTCTCAGGAGGAACACCTGGGGAGAGGAAAGCTGCACATTACTATTCATATTATAAACACTTTTCCCTGATGATTATTGTTAGAGAAATATCACTCGTCACCGGCTTGGTCTTCAATATCAGGATGTGTGTGAGTGTGTGTATGAACCTGTGTGAGTGTGCGTATGTCCCTGTGTGAGTGTGTGTATGTCCCTGTGTGTGAGTGTGTATGAACCTGTGTGAGTGTGTATGAACCTGTGTGTGAGTGTGTGTATGTCCCTGTGTATGTGTGAGTGTGTGTGTATGTAGCTGTGTGTGAGTGTGCGTATTGCACCTGTGTGTGTGTGTGTGTGTGTGTGTGTGTATGTAGCTGTGTGTGAGTGTGCGTATTGCACCTGTGTGTGAGTGTGTGTGTATGTAGCAGTGTGTGAGTGTGCGTATTGTACCTGTGTGTGAGTGTGTGTGTATGTAGCAGTGTGTGAGTGTGCGTATTGCACCTGTGTGTGAGTGTGTGTGTATGTAGCAGTGTGTGAGTGTGCGTATTGTACCTGTGTGTGAGTGTGTGTATGTAGCTGTGTGTGAGTGTGCGTATTGTACCTGTGTGTGAGTGTGTGCGTATTGTACCTGTGTGTGTGTGCGTATTGTACCTGTGTGTGATATATAAGAGTATTTATATTAGTTTTAAGTGTATATTAGTAAGTATTCTGCGTACTGGCTGTGGGGGGGGGGGCGTCCGACAGCTCTCTCTCTGTCTGCGTCTCGGCGTTCTGCAGCTGGATGATTGGCGTCTGGGTTCCCTGTGATGTCACAGAGGGGGCGGGGTGTCGCGGCTGTAGACCAATGGCGTTCATCAGACCCATGTCCCTGTCCAGTCTCCAGCCGGAGCGGTGCGGACTGCAGACAGGAAGTGAGGTCAGCACAGAGAGGAAGTGAGGTCAGCACAGACAAGAAAGGAAATTGTAGTTCTTGTTTATTTATATTTTTTTATTGTATGTTTTGTTTATTTCATATAATATGGATGTTTATAGAACAGGGCTTTAGAAAAAGAAAAAAAGTTCATATTTTCATAAAAAAGTCAGAAACTAGAGAAAAGAAGTCAGAATTTTGAGACTTTCTGAAAAAGTTTTCATAAAAAAATTGAGAAAAAGTTGGAATTTTCAGATTTTACTAAAAAAGTCGGAAATGTGAGAAAAAAAGAGGGACATTTTAGAAACGGTCTGAATTCAGAGAAAAAAGTCAGAATTTTTAGATCGTTATTTTAATATAATATGGAAGTTAGGAGAACTTGGCTTCAAAGAGTGTTCGGTTGAGTCTCCAGGCTCTCACCCCGGCCTCTCAGTCCCTCGGGTCCGGCTCGTCCCGCTGTTGTTCACGGAGAATAACGGCTCGCTGCTCGACTCTGCGGGGCTCTCACCATCACTCCGGTAGAACCTACACACACACACACACAGTTAATTAACTTCCATTCAGGAAGTCTCGAACGAAGTGGAGGGACGTCTTCCTGGAATCACATGGACCACGACCTCGTTAAGAGACACTAATT
>NW_027263197.1:84269-109269 GCF_902827115.2 Pseudochaenichthys georgianus
CAGCGACCGCAGTTCCTCTCGTGAACACAGAAATACACAAATACCCTTTCTTCAGTGTTTCATAAATGTTGCCTGAAAGAAGCCTCTCTATTGGCCGGCTAACTGACATCGCTGATCCTCAGTTCGGGCACAGCAGCCGTGTGAGATGTGAGACAATAGTACTTGGTTAAAATGCACACCCTGCACAGAGTTCGTGGTGCACAACATGCAAAGCACCGAAGGAAGTATCCGAGTAGAGACACAGCATGTAAGAACCCAGACGGTGCTCTCATCACGGGCACAAGGTTGAGTGTGGACGCTGGACACTTCTCACACTCTAAGAAGTAGCTGAAACAGCAGATGTTCCGGAATCAAGACCTTCCTTTGTGATAAAGCTTATAGTTAGGGCTGATTAGATTCAGCCCCTAGTTTTGCTGATAGAGGCTTAGTCTGTCGGGGGACATCTTGCTTCTTCCTTCTCTCTGTCTGTCCCTGTGTCCTCTCATGTTCCCATTAACCCAGCTTCCCCACATGTCTTTCTTTTTGGTGTCTATATACGCCGGGATCCGGAGTCATGGATGATCCTGCGGTCCTGTGTCCTGGATCGCGAGCCCTGGATCTTGAGTCGTGGCTGTGGTCCTGGATCATCGGTCCTGATGGATATCCTCGTGGATTCATCTTCCTATTATACACACATGCATTTCCAAACATCTGGACTACCTATGTTGCAAATGTATTATCTTTCAATTCACACACGGCATCTATTGCACGTCTGTCCGTCCTGGAGAGGGATCCCTCCTCTGGTGCTCTCCCTGAGGTTTCTCCATGTTCCCTTTAAACTGGGTTTTCTCCAGAAGTGTTTCCTTGTACGATGTGAGGGTCTAAGGACAGAGGGTCTAAGGACAGAGGGTCCGAGGACAGAGGGTCTGAGGACAGAGGGTCTGAGGACAGAGGGTCTAAGGACAGAGGGTCTAAGGACAGAGGGTCTAAGGACAGAGGGTCTAAGGACAGAGGGTGTCGTATTGTCATACTGATATTCTGTACACACTGAAGTCCACTGAGACAAATGTTTCAAATCAAAACATTGATTGATTGATTGATTGATTGATTGATTGATTGATTGATTGATTGATTGATTGATTGATTGATTGATTGATTGATTGATTGATTGCGTGTCCTCCTGTGAATACAGAAATATACAAATACATTTTCTTCAGTATTCAATAACTATAGCACTACTCTGGTCAGTAAAACAAGTTGTCAGGTGTGTAGTCTTTATAAGTTGGTCCTACAACGCTTCCAGGTAGTTAGCATACAGCGGCTATCGTCACTGCAACTGGGGACAACACACGGGGTGTATGTGGCAGTGCACGAAGGGAAGCTACTAAAGCGAGACACGGCATCAGTCTCCAGCGTTCTCCTCATCCTCAGGTCCTCAGTGTGTGGTTCCTCTCATGACGCCGGGCTGGAGCTCTGGGTCTGTGACTCGGTCTCCCAGTTCTTGCCCCGGTTCTTCTTCCTGCTCCTCTCGGCCATCACCAGAGCGGCCAGCACGGTCACCAGTACGGTGACGGTGATGACGAGCACCGTGGCGGTCTCAGCGACGCACAGCTGGCTGTCCACCCACGCCAGCTGAGCCCCGGCCAGCTGAGGAGGGTCGCGGCACGTCACGTTGTGATAGTCTTCAATGTGGAGGTGTCGGACGTAAAGGATCTTACTGAAGACACGGTGCAGGTCGCAGTCGCAGATCCACGGGTTCCCTGGTGGAGAAACAGGTAAATATCAGTGATAGGATGTAACTAAGTACACTTATTAAAGTACCAAAACCCGATGGATGGTGGATTTAAAAACAGTGGCTGCTATTAAGTGTCTAAAGGAGACGAGTAAACGTCATCACGCTCAACGTTAGCCACCGTTAGCTTAGCGGTGGTGACGTGTGTAAGACATTCAAATGAATGTTTATACGGCGTAATTTAGATTAAATATACTGTAAACTTAAAACTGTTTTATTCTTAAAATACTTTATTTCCGGTTAGCATTAGCATGTGGCTAATGTTATTGCTGAATATTAAATGAATGTACAGTTTTATTTTGAAAAGCTTTATTGAAGGACAACCCCGTCGGTTACACATGACGTTACTTCCGGCTTCACGTTAACAATGATTACAGACGTTAAAATGCATTCAATAAAAAGTCATGAATGAGAATACGAGGAGAAAAGGCGTGTGGAGTTATATAATAAACACACAACGTCTAAATCTTCTTATTTACTCGATATCAGAAACAGAAGAGCAAGTGGAGGAAGACCCCCCATCCTCGAAGCAGCCAACGAGAGGAGGAGCCAGGAATCCCATATGCAGACGCTGCACGGGGAATCGCTCTCTCGTTTTCCTCCTCCCGACACGGCGCCGTGTTTGACTTTGTCTGTTTCAAAACCACTTTACTTCATTAAAGTACCCATTTGAACTTTTCCGGGACTACATGGTCTCTTTTTAACTAACAGATCTACACGTGAAGTCATGTGACCGTGCTGTAGTTCCTTTATAGCCCAACATTAGCCACCTTTAGCTTAGCGGTGGTGACGTGAAGTCATGTGACCGTGCTGTAGTTCCTTTATAGCCCAACGTTAGCCGCCTTTAGCTTAGCAGTGGTGACGTGAAGTCATGTGACCGTGCTGTAGTTCCTTCATAGCCCAACATTAGCCACCTTTAGCTTAGCGGTGGTGACGTGAAGTCATGTGACCGTGCTGTAGTTCCTTTATAGCCCAACATTAGCCACCTTTAGCTTAGCGGTGGTGACGTGAAGTCATGTGACCGTGCTGTAGTTCCTTTATAGCCCAACATTAGCCACCTTTAGCTTAGCGGTGGAGACGTGAAGTCATGTGACCGTGCTGTAGTTCCTCTATAGCCCAACATTAGCCTCCTTTAGCTTAGCGGTGGTGACGTGAAGTCATGTGACCGTGCTGTAGTTCCTTTATAGCCCAACATTAGCCACCTTAAGCTTAGAGGTGGTGACGTGAAGTCATGTGACCGTGCCGTAGTTCCTGTATAGCCTAACGTTAGCTTTTTACTTCAAAAATCATAAAGTGGTGTTAATATGTGGAGATTATCCTGCTGAACTAAACGTGAAAACATCACAAACGTTTATTTCACACAGAGATTTTTTCTGCAATAATTCAAAATCACTTGGAGGAATCCCATTGGACCAGGGAGATGCTGCCTTCAGGGACCAACACAGGAATACGTCATCCTTTCAGCACTCTATATATCCGTCACTGAGGTCAGAGGGGGGGATTCTGGGATTTGATATGCATTAAGCGCTCCATCACCATCTGGCCTCATGTTGCTCTCTGTCCGGTTGGCAGAAGATGTTCCTTTTTGTCAGATAATATCAGCCATCTGGTAGCAGAACAACACAATAAACCAGCTCCCATTAACTGGGGGGGTATTCCACTAACTGGGGGTTTCTCCCATTAACTGGGGGTTTCTCCCATTAACTGGGGGGTTATTCCATTAACTGGGGGTTTCTCCCATTAACTGGGGAGTTCTTCCATTAACTGGGGGAGTTATTCCATTAACAGGGGAGTTATTCCATTAACAGGGGAGTTATTCCATTAACTGGGGGTTTCTCCCATTAACTGGGGAGTTCTTCCATTAACAGGGGAGTTATTCCATTAACTGGGGAGTTCTTCCATTAACAGGGGAGTTATTCCATTAACTGGGGAGTTATTCCATTAACTGGGGAGTTCTTCCATTAACAGGGGAGTTATTCCATTAACTGGGGAGTTATTCCATTAACTGGGGAGTTATTCCATTAACTGGGGGTTTCTCCCATTAACTGGGGAGTTCTTCCATTAACAGGGGAGTTATTCCATTAACTGGGGAGTTATTCCATTAACAGGGGAGTTATTCCATTAACTGGGGAGTTATTCCATTAACTGGGGAGTTATTCCATTAACTGGGGGGGTATTCCATTAACTGGGGAGTTATTCCATTAACAGGGGAGTTCTTCCATTAACAGGGGAGTTATTCCATTAACAGGGGAGTTATTCCATTAACTGGGGAGTTATTCCATTAACTGGGGAGTTCTTCCATTAACAGGGGAGTTATTCCATTAACAGGGGAGTTATTCCATTAACAGGGGAGTTATTCCATTAACTGGGGGGTTATTCCATTAACTGGGGGGTTTATTCCATTAACTGGGGAGTTTATTCCATTAACAGGGGAGTTCTTCCATTAACAGGGGAGTTATTCCATTAACAACTGGGGAGTTATTCCATTAACTGGGGGTTTCTTCCATTAACTGGGGGGTTATTCCATTAACTGGGGGGTTATTCCATTAACTGGGGGGTTTCTCCCATTAACTGGGGGTTTCTTCCATTAAACTGGGGAGTTATTCCATTAACTGGGGGGTTATTCCATTAACTGGGGGTTTCTCCCATTAACTGGGGGTTTCTTCCATTAACTGGGGGGTTATTCCATTAACTGGGGGGTTTTCTCCCATTAACTGGGGGGGTTCTCCCATTAACTGGGGGGTTGTTCCATTAACTGGGGGGTTTCTCCCATTAACTGGGGGGTTTGTTCCATTAACTGGGGGGTTTGTTCCATTAACTGGGGGGTTTCTTCCATTAACTGGGAGTTTCTCCCATTAACTGGGGGGTTTGTTCCATTAACTGGGGGGTTTGTTCCATTAACTGGGGGGTTCACTGGGGGTTTCCATTAACTGGGGAGTTATTCCATTAATTGGGGAGTTATTCCATTAATTGGGGGGGTTCTCCCATTAACTGGGGGGTTTGTTCCATTAACTGGGGGGTTTCTCCACTAACTGGGGGTTTGTTCCATTAACTGGGGGGTTTGTTCCATTAACTGGGGGGTTTCTTCCATTAACTGGGAGTTTCTCCCATTAACTGGGGGTTTGTTCCATTAACTGGGGGGTTTGTTCCATTAACTGGGGGGTTCACTGGGGGGTTTCTCATTAACTGGGGGTTTCTTACATTAACTGGGGTTTTTTCCATTAACTGGGGGTTTTTCCATTAACTGGGGGATTTCTTCCATTAACTGGGGAGTTATTCCATTAATTGGGGGGGTTCTCCCATTAACTGGGGGGTTTGTTCCATTAACTGGGGGGGTTTCTCCCATTAACTGGGGAGTTATTCCATTAATTGGGGGTTTCTCCATTAACTGGGGGTTTGTTCCATTAACTGGGGGGTTTCTCCCATTAACTGGGGAGTTATTCCATTAATTGGGGGGGTTCTCCCATTAACTGGGGGGTTTGTTCCATTAACTGGGGGGTTTCTCCATTAACTGGGAGTTTCTCCATTAACTGGGGGGTTTGTTCCATTAACTGGGGGGTTTTGTTCCATTAACTGGGGGGTTTCTTCCATTAACTGGGGGGTTTCTCCCATTAACTGGGGGGTTTGTTCCATTAACTGGGGGGTTTGTTCCATTAACTGGGGGGTTCACTGGGGGGTTTCTCCATTAACTGGGGGGTTTCTTACATTAACTGGGGGTTTTTCCATTAACTGGGGGTTTTTCCATTAACTGGGGATTTCTTCCATTAACTGTGGGGTTAATTGGGGGGTTTCTCCCATTAACTGGGAGTTTCTCCCATTAACTGGGGGGTTTGTTCCATTAACTGGGGGGTTTCTTCCATTAACTGGGGGGTTTCTTGGTTTCTTCCATTAACTGGGGGGTTTCTCCATTAACTGGGGGGTTTCTTCCATTAACTGGGGGGTTTCTTGGTTTCTTCCATTAACTGGGGGGTTTTTTCCATTAACTGGGGGTTTTTTCCATTAACTGGGGGGTTTTCCATTAACTGGGGGGTTGGGTTTTCTTCCATTAACTAGGAGTTTCACCCATTAACTGGAGGGTTAACTGGGGGGTTTCTCCATTAACTGGAGGGTTAACTGGGGGGTTTCTCCATTAACTGGGGGGTTTCTCCATTAACTGGGGGCCATTTCTACACTGAAGCTTATGTGCATATGACATTAAAGCATTTGAATCTTTGAATCTTGCAAGGAGGTAACAGTCATATAGATATATAGATATATATTTGAACCTGAGAGCTGGATGTGAGTGGCCGTGGTGTGGAGGATGATGAGGCTTTTGAACTTGAGGTGATGAAGGTCGTTTCCCTCCAGATCCAGAACCGCCAGGCTGTAGAGCGGAGCCAGAGCATCGTTCTCGATCTGAGAGATGTTGTTGTTGCTCAGCTGCAAAACCTGGACACAAAGACAACAATTAAATGCATTAGATGTTGATCATACGGCCCAGTACCTGGTCCACGGGCAGCCCTCACTATAAGCCCTATCACAGAGACTCTTATAGTCACGCTAATGAAGATTCGCCCCATGTTAGTATCGTGAGTTTTATCTCAGCATCATTAGTGTTTACTCAAACTATAGAGAGGCGAAGCCCCTCCCCTTCCGGTGGATCTCCATGGGACCTTATTTCGGAAAATGTATGTATTGAAGTCAATGGAGAGAGAAAGATTATCTTTCGATCCCGTTTGAATTGTGCCATGAATTACACACATGATGTTTGTCAATTTACAAGATAATTTTGCAAGTCAAAAAAAAGATGTGTAAAAATGTGAAGTAACACATTTGTTTGTGTGAAACGCTGAATGAACTACATCTCTGGTCTCCCAGAACAACACGTCATCAAGATGGCCGTCACTACTATCTTGTTAACAAAACGATTGACTACCCTCACTATCACCCTCTCACCCTCACTATCACCCTCACCCTCACTATCACCCTCTCACCCTCACCCTCACTATCACCCTCTCACCCTCACTATCACCACAATGAAACACGTCCAGGAGAACGTCATGCAGAGCTGCCTTCCTTTGATTCTCTCTGAACTGCCTGGTCTTTTTAATGTTTAATGTCAACCATTAGTGCAGATAGCGTGAAGTAGAACAGATCGGCGATGCTAATGTAGCGTTAGCGTTAGCATTTCTCCCCCGGGCTTAAACGGTGTATTATAGAATGATCACACCGGTGACAGTACTCTTCAAAGGGTTCACGGGATATGACTACTACTCTTACTGTTTAACAAGTTGGGTTACTTGATGTTACTTCATGTTAAGGCTCATAAAAATGACAAGGCTATAATGCTAACTAACGTGCTAGCTACTAGCTAGGTAGCTAACTTGATCAGCCACTCCTGGTCCTTTCATCAGACGGGAAGCGAAAGAACGAGCAAGACCCATTGCTGGTATGATAACAGCCTGGTACTAAGCACACAGGCATCTTGTTAAAGTTATCTTATCTTAGCCAGGGCCATATAGAGAGATTATATCTATATGGCGCTGATCTTAGCTATCTCTCAGTGGAGGAAAACAATTGTGACATCACTTACGCGACTCTGGGATTTGTAGTCTTTCTAGTTGCGTATTTTTCATAGTCTTATATTTCAACAGTTTTACGACAAACTGTGACTTTTTTGACATGGACATTATTTTTTAAGATTGACAAACATCATAGTGTAACTCAGGGCACGATTCAAACGGGATCGAAAGATACGTTTTCTCTCTCCATTGACTTCAATATATAATTTTTCCGAAATAAGGTCCCATGGAATTGTTTTGAGGTTCAATATCCCTGATATGTGCACTGTTACATAGATGATCGAAGGCAGTGTGTTTACTGTGGAGTTAAAGGACATGGACAGACATGTGGACGTCCTCTCGCAGTAATGCATCACCTCCAGAGCGGGCAGCATGTCCAGGCTGCCCTTCTGCAGCACTGTCAGTCTGTTGTTGTTCAGGAACAGCTGTCTGAGTCTGGAGAGGCCCCTGAACACACCGGGGCCCACAGAGTCCAGCTGGTTATAGCTCAGGTCCAGCTTCTCCATGCTGTCCAGAGACTCAAAGCTGAGAGGAGGAGGGAGGGGAGATTAAAGGGGGACATATAGGAAGTCTTAGTGGGTTTTTTCAACATAGAAAGCACATACAGTCACACACATTAACACATGGGGAAATAACACTATTTTTATGAGTGTTTGATAGCGATATTCATCAATTTCACTCATCAATTTCCACTTGATCACTCTCAAGGAAATGCATGAACGTGTCCCATATTTCCTTAAATGTATTTACTTTCCTTTTAATCACATATGTTCATTTTTCCAAAGTGAGGCAGGACGCCATTTCCCACATTGCAGGTGTAGGACCAGCCGTATTTTGGAAGTCTGCTTTTTAATGTGTACTGTGGGTGGGTTTCGAGATACAAAAGTATGAAACATCGCCAGACAACAGGTGCCGGACAGAAGAACGTGTAAAAGACGGAATAAAGAATGTGATTATGTTTAGATATCCTTAAATAAACCACATGTAACTAAGCCTGTTTAGCCTGTTAAGCCCGAGAGACCCCGGTACGAGGGGCCCTCCCGCAACATCTTGCAGGAAACAGTGTCTGAGGGCATGTTCATTTAATAAACTATGAATGTTTTATATCCATGTAACGGGAAGAAACTCATCTAACTGATCTTATTTTTTTTATTTTTTTTTTAAAAACCACAATGCTAACACTGAGCCTCTGAATTAGCAACGAGCGAAAAATGCTAACAGATTTACTGCACCGAAACTCACTCATAAAACCTTATTATTTATCCATTCTGCACATCCAACCAATCGATCTGATCGTGAGGTGACACAGAATCGATGGGTACATACATCATCACTCAATGATACGAACTCGCGACTTTATAAACAAAAATAGACATCAAAACATGTGGTGCTAGGTAGCTAAAAACGCTAACATGGCTTACCTGTGTTGTAGTCTGGTCTAAAGTGGTCTTCAATGGCATTAAAACGATAAAGACGCTGCTGACGTTAATCCATAGGTTAATCCAATGTGTCACTTTGAATGATTTCTGATAATCCATGAGCAATAAACCTGCTTTTCCGTTTCGAGATGTCAGAGCTAGAGATAGCTTCACTCTCATGCAAAACTGTGTGTACGAAGCCCCCAGCTTTTTGTTTTACCATGTGTGTGAGTGGGGAAATCCCCCTTCGATTCTATTGGCTCTCACGGTCAGAAAGAGATGTCAATCAGCAAAATTCACAAAGGGGGGCCAGAGATATGGAAAATCCACCCAAATGACCCCAGAAGTGGGTTTTTTTTGCTAAATCTGTCTAAAAAAGGTAAAATATCACTTGTTTTGCATCAATCTCGATACAGGGTACTTATTATATGTTGTACTTTGGATTCCTAAAGCTTTTAGTCTACTAACCCATCATCCAAGGGTAGTTTTCACTATAAGTACAAAATAATTTTTGGACGGACACTATAATTTACAGTTTTTTACTATGTTCAATCTGAATTTTATTTAAAGTGGACCTATCATGCTATATTTGAATAATATATTGTAGGGCCATACCTATATAAAACATGTCTGGGAAGTTTTTTTTTAAATACCAAACAGATCATGCATTTTAGCGATGCCTCATTTCGCTCTATTTGCTCTATTCCAACACTGTCTTCACAAGGGCTGATTCTGTGGCAAATGAGCTGCAGCTGACCACGCCCCCCTGCAAAGGAGGGGGCGTGGCACCGGCGTCATGTTACCATGCTGCTACCATGCCACACAACCTGATAGGTGGAGAGTTGCCCATATAGGTGGAGCACCCCTTTTCTGACATCAGACAAATTCAAATCTGTATCAGATCCGTTGCCGCTCCGTTTTTAGAGATTTGGGTACGGAGGAAAAGAGAGAGGGTTGTGTTTCCCGACACACCGGGGACACGTGTTCATGTATAAAAGACGTACAAAGGTGCATTTTGCATGATAGGTCCCCTTTAAAATAAAAAACATCTATATTGATTCTGACTTTTCTGCATCCAACTCACAGGTGTATCATTACTTTGAGAAAAAAGATTATTAATTTAACCCTTTTAGAAGATATGGTCATTTGTTCTGGGAATGTCATTTTCGAGCCTGAGACCTGAAAAACAGGGCTGAACAGTTAGAGTGTTCAATTACGTTTATTTTTTGGAAATTTGATTAAACACTCAAATGTATTTGAATTCATAACTACTCCTGCGTTAGATGGAGCAGGGATTTTATAAACCTTTATTACATGGTTTAGTTGAATACTCGATTCTGATTGGTCAATTCAGAACACGTGATACGTTGTTAATCCAGAACAGACAGACCGCTGTCAAGGATTTATTGACCGTTGTTAAGGACGCTCACATCTGCACAAACTGTACAGTATACAGTTGGTCTAACTGAGAAGACAAGAGCGACAAGAAAACTGCGGAGAAGTAACGGGGCAGATATTCAGTGTGCAGTTACTTTGGCATCAGGGCAGGATATCTAGATACTTTGCAAGGTTTGACATCATGAAGTGTGCTACTTTTAAAGCAAGCAACGATGTTTTCAAATCTGTAATCAAAAAGCTCCTCAAAAGCGCTATCGAAGCAGTTCCTGCCGTTGCTACGTTAGTTCAAAAAGTAGCAACGGACTATTTCTCTTAGCGAATGCATGTCAATTTAAATCAATACTTAAAACTATTTTTTTAAATCAATAAAATCATTTTCTAAATCCACAAAAGCATTTCAATTAATATTGGGAGTCATGTCGTTACTTTGTTGAGAATGTGGCCATGTAATAAGCGGGATAATGTGCCTTCATGCCGATCTAGATCCCTCCGCTTCGTGTCGGGCTCCTGATCAGCCTGCCGGTGTTCTTTTCCCCATAATGTCTGACCGCGTCGCTGCACATTATCCCTTTGTATGCATTCACAGTGACAGATTATGTCTCAGCAGCTGTTCTTCCTGCACTTTGCAGCTGTTTTCATCGGGATTATGTTTCATACTCATGGATGTAAAACATTCATAGCTGGGTAGTATGCAAAACATACATTATTGTTGACACAAATATTCTTCTGATAATATTGTGAAAATTCTGACTTTTTCTCAAAATGTCGATTTTTTTCTCACATTTTTTAATTTAAAAAAATTCGGACTTTTTCTCAAAATGGCTGACTGCGGCTGCAGCGATGAAGACAGACCTGTTTCCCGAGACGGACAGCAGGCTGTTGTGCTCCAGTCTCAGCTCCTTGAGGGCAGCCAGGCTGGAGGAGAAGTCCACAGGGAGGGACGTTAACTGATTATAACTCAGATCCAGCTTCTCCAGGTAGGACAGCGACGAGAACGCCTGAAGAGACGGAAACACAAAGAGAAGCATGTCTTTAAGTATCGACCCTTCTCTTTCTTTGCTTTCAGACATAATCCTTTCACATTCCCTTCTTTTTAACTTCTCCCCTCCATCTTTGATCCTCTATTATTGTGTTTTGTCCTCCTCTATCCTCTAACCTCACTCTCTTCTTCCATCTGGCCCTCTTGACTTTCCACTCCTTCACTGTAAATGCTCCAAACCCCAAACAGGTCCTTGTAGCCCCCCCCCCCCCTCTCTTCCAGCTGTTACTAAGGACATGTCTCTGAAGTGTCCTGCTCCAAACCCCAAACAGGTCCTTGTAGCCCCCCCCCCCCTCTCTTCCAGCTGTTACTAAGGACATGTCTCTGAAGTGTCCTGCTCCAAACCCCAAACAGGTCCTTGTAGCCCCCCCCCCCCCTCTCTTCCAGCTGTTACTAAGGACATGTCTCTGAAGTGTCCTGCTCCAAACCCCAAACAGGTCCTTGTAGCCCCCCCCCCCCTCTCTTCCAGCTGTTACTAAGGACATGACTCTGAAGTGTCCTGCTCCAAACCCCAAACAGGTCCTTGTAGCCCCCCCCCCCCCTCTCTTCCAGCTGTTACTAAGGACATGTCTCTGAAGTGTCCTGCTCCAAACCCCAAACAGGTCCTTGTAGCCCCCCCTCTCTTCCAGCTGTTACTAAGGACATGTCTCTGAAGTGTCCTGCTCCAAACCCCAAACAGGTCCTTGTAGCCCCCCCCTCTCTTCCAGCTGTTACTAAGGACATGTCTCTGAAGTGTCCTGCTCCAAACCCCAAACAGGTCCTTGTAGCCCCCCCCCTCTCTTCCAGCTGTTACTAAGGACATG
Source organism: Pseudochaenichthys georgianus (assembly GCF_902827115.2). Lineage (NCBI taxonomy): Eukaryota > Metazoa > Chordata > Actinopteri > Perciformes > Channichthyidae > Pseudochaenichthys > Pseudochaenichthys georgianus. The sequence goes on from NW_027263197.1 coordinate 96,260, forward strand.
TCATCCTGTTGGACCTGTCTGCTGCATTCGACACGGTGAACCATCAGATCCTCCTTCACTCTCCAAGAACTTGGAGCTTCAGGCTCTGCACTTTCCCTCCTCACCTCATTCCTCAAAGACCGCACCTACAGGGTCACTTGGAGAGGGTCGGAGTCCGACCCGTGTCAGTTAACTACAGGGGTCCCTCAGGGCTCTGTTCTTGGTCCCCTCCTCTTCTCCCTGTACACAAACTCGCTCGGATCTGTCATTAGCCCGCATGGTTTTTCATCCCACTGCTACGCTGACGACACCCAACGAGTCCTGCCCTTCCCCCGCTCAGAGACCCAGGTCGTCGCTCGCATCTCTGCTCGTCCAGCTGACCTCTCTCAGTGGATGTCCGCTCATCATCTCAAGCTCAACCTCGACAAAACTGAACTGCTTTTCCTTCAACATCGGCCCCTCTGTTGTCTCCCCGACTCAGACTGCGAGGACTCTGGGTGAGACCCCAGATAACAACCTGTCCTTCACTGCAAACATCGCTGCTGCAACCCGCTGCTGCAGATCCACGCTCTCCAGCATCAGGAGGACGCGTCCCCAGCTGACCCAGAGAGCCACGCAGGTTCTGGTCCAGGCTCTCGTCAGCTCACTAGACTACTGCAGCTCCCTCCTGGCTGGTCTGCCTGCATGTGCCCTCAGACCTCTCTCACCCAGAATGCAGCGGCTCGTCTGGTCTTCAACCTTCCTGAATGTTCCACACCACCCGCTCCTCCGCTCCCTCCACTGGCTTCCGGTAACTGCTAGAATCCACTTCAAGACACTGGTGCTTGCGTACCATGCTGCGAATGGATCTGGCCCTTCCTACATCCAGGACATGGTTAAACCGTGCACCCCAGCACGTGCACTCCGCTCTGCGCAGTGGTCTGTGCATCCGATCATCAGATCAAGGGGAGTGCTGGGGAACTCCAGTTCGAAACCCGCTTCTGCCACGTCAGGCCGTTGTGTCCTTGGGCGAGACACTTCACCCGAACTTGCTCCTGTGGAGATTGTCCACAGTATCTGACCATTGCATGTATCAACAACATATGTGTAATGTGTGTATATGTAAAAGCGCTTTGAGTCATTGAAAAAGCGCTATAATAAATGTAAGGAATTATTATTATTATTATCAGCCAGACGACTCGCTGCACCCTCGCTGCGAGGGGGACCCAAGTTCCATCAGCAGAAACACGTGGGTTTGCTGTCCTGGCTCCAAGATGGTGGAACGAGCTCCCATTGACATCAGGACAGCAGAAAGCTCACACACCTTCCAGACTGAGACTCGTCTCCTTCGACTCCACCTCGAGGATAGAACTGCTAACAAAGCACTTATATACTAACAAAGGGCTGGCTCCTCTAAAGCCAGCTGAGGAGCACTTGAACTGATTGGCTCTATGAAACCTGATGTACTTTATGGTTCTGTTCTCTTCAAGGTTGTGTCTTCCTGGTAGAACGCACTTATTGTGAGTCGCTTTGGATAAAAGCCTCAGCTGTTACTAAGGACATGTCTCTGAAGTGTCCTGCTCCAAACCCCAAACAGGTCCTTGTAGCCCCCCCCCCTCTCCTCCAGCTGGTCCTAAAGAGCTGACTCTGGGTCAGTAGCTCCAGAGAGAGAGTAGATCTCATCAGGAGAAACTCAGCTAAATGCTGCCGTGATGAAACTCCACATCCTGTTCCAAACCTCATCAAGGATCCTCTCTGGAACAGGATGGAGCTCAAACTCTCTCTCTCTCACTCTATCTCTCTCTCTCTCTCTCTACTCTCTCTCTCTCTCTCTCTCTCTCTCTCTCTCTCTCCTCTCTCTCTCTCTCAGGTTTACCACAAGGTGACTTCCTCTTGACTTCCTGCTTCTTCATTCTCTCCAGCACAGGTTAGCTCTGAGTGCTAGCATGCTAATGTAAACACAGACCATATCACTTCCAGAACACGTCTCATTGGTTCTGACAGCAACGTTTCTGATTGGCCCGTGGGGGTAAAGCCTGCCCACATTTTAGTAATGTGGTCATGACGCAGCAAATCTGGATCAGCTCCGTTGTTCCCCGTTTTTAGAGACGTGGGTACGGAGGAGAAGAGAGAGGGGTTTGTTTCCTGACACTTTGAGAGTCTCCTGACAGACCGGGGACACACCGGAGACACACCGGGACACACTGGGGACACACCGGGGACACACTGTGGACACCGGAGACACACCGGGGACACACCGGGACAGAACGGGGACACAACGGGACAGAACGGGGACACACCGGGGACACATGGTGACGTAGAGAAGACATCAGAAAGTGCATTTAGCATGATAGGACACCTTTAAGTCCCAGATCTGATGTACGTCAATGGGTCTGGATCGTGTTTCTCACCTGTGTCTCCACGTCCTGTATCTGGCTGTCTCTCAGCACCAGCACTCTGAGGGACCAGAGGCCTCTGAAGGCTCTGGATCTGATCTCCGTCAGGTTGTTTCCTCCCAGCTCCAGGAGCCAGGTGCCGTGAGGGAGGCCCCTGGGAACCAGGTCAAAGCCCCGAGACCTGCAGTCCACCAGGTCCGCGTTATCATAGCAGACACACAGGTGAGGACAGGAAGGGGAGGAGTCAACGGGGGCGAGGAGGAAGAGGAGGGCGAGGAAGAGGAGACGCATGGTTCCTCAGAGAGATGATGATGAAGGTTATTCTGATGGAAGAGACTCGTCGTCAGCCTGGAAAACACAACATGTTACACACGTTTTGAGTCAAATATTAGTAACATGAGAACAAGTAAATAATTTGCTACTTTAAAGAGTCCTCTCCTGCTGATGTTCAGGTGTATAGCAGTATGTAGTGTCTCTACTTTAAAGAGTCCTCTCCTGATGATGTTCAGGTGTATATCAGTATGTAGTGTCTCTACTTTAAAGAGTCCTCTCCTGCTGATGTTCAGGTGTATATCAGTATGTAGCGTCTCTACTTTAAAGAGTCCTCACCTGCTGATGTTCAGGTGTATATCAGTATGTAGCGTCTCTACTTTAAAGAGTCCTCACCTGCTGATGTTCAGGTGTATATCAGTATGTAGCGTCTCTACTTTAAAGAGTCCTCTCCTGCTGATGTTCAGGTGTATATCAGTATGTAGTGTCTCTACTTTAAAGAGTCATCTCCTGCTGATGTGCAGGTGTATATCAGTATGTAGTGTCTCTACTTTAAAGAGTCCTCTCCTGCTGATGTTCAGGTGTATATCAGTATGTAGTGTCTCTACTTTAAAGAGTTCTCTCCTGCTGGTGTTCAGGTGTATATCAGTATGTAGTGACTCTACTTTAAAGAGTCCTCTCCTGCTGATGTTCAGGTGTATATCAGTATGTAGTGTCTCTACTTTAAAGAGTCCTCTCCTGCTGATGTTCAGGTGTATATCAGTATGTAGCGTCTCTACTTTAAAGAGTCCTCTCCTGCTGATGTTCAGGTGTATATCAGTATGTAGTGTCTCTACTTTAAAGAGTCCTCTCCTGCTGATGTTCAGGTGTATATCAGTATGTAGTGTCTCTACTTTAAAGAGTCCTCTCCTGCTGATGTTCAGGTGTATATCAGTGTGTCGTGTCTATACTTTAAAGAGTCCTCTCCTGCTGATGTTCAGGTGTATATCAGTATGCAGTGTCTCTACTTTAAAGAGTCCTCTCCTGCTGATGTTCAGGTGTATATAAGTGTGTAGCATCTCTACTTTAAAGAGTCCTCTCCTGCTGATGTTCAGGTGTATATCAGTGTGTAGCGTCTCTACTTTAAAGAGTCCTCTCCTGCTGATGTTCAGGTGTATATCAGTATGTAGTGTCTCTACTTTAAAGAGTCTTCTCCTGCTGATGTTCAGGTGTATATCAGTATGTAGCGTCTCTACTTTAAAGAGTCCTCTCCTGCTGATGTTCAGGTGTATATCAGTATGTAGCGTCCCTACTTTAAAGAGTCCTCTCCTGCTGATGTTCAGGTGTATATCAGTATGTAGCGTCTCTACTTTAAAGAGTCCTCTCCTGCTGATGTTCAGGTGTATATCAGTATGTAGTGTCTCTACTTTAAAGAGTCCTCTCCTGCTGATGTTCAGGTGTATATCAGTATGTAGTGTCTCTACTTTAAAGAGTCCTCTCCTGCTGATATTCAGGTGTATATCAGCATGTAGTGTCTCTACTTTAAAGAGTCCTCCTGCTGATGTTCAGGTGTATATCAGGATGGAGAGTCTCTACTTTAAAGAGTCCTCTCCTGCTGATGTTCAGGTGTGTATCAGTGTGTAGTGTCTCTACTTTAAAGAGTCCTCTCCTGCTGATGTTCAGGTGTATATCAGTATGTAGTGTCTCTACTTTAAAGAGTCCTCTCCTGCTGATGTTCAGGTGTATATCAGTATGTAGTGTCTCTACTTTAAAGAGTCCTCTCCTGCTGATGTTCAGGTGTATATCAGTATGTAGTGTCTCTACTTTAAAGAGTCCTCTCCTGCTGATGTTCAGGTGTATATCATTATGTAGTGTCTCTACTTTAAAGAGTCCTCTCCTGCTGATGTTCAGGTGTATATCAGTATGTAGTGTCGCTACTTTAAAGAGTCCTCTCCTGCTGATGTTCAGGTGTATGTCAGTATGTAGTGTCTCTACTTTAAAGAGTCCTCTCCTGCTGATGTTCAGGTGTATATCAGTATGTAGTGTCTCTACTTTAAAGAGTCCTCTCCAGCTGATGTTCAGGTGTATATCAGTATGTAGTGTCTGTACTTTAAAGAGTCCTCTCCTGCTGATGTTCAGGTGTATATCAGTATGTAGTGTCTCTACTTTAAAGAGTCCTCTCCTGCTGATGTTCAGGTGTATATCAGTACGTAGTGTCTCTACTTTAAAGAGTCCTCTCCTGCTGATGTTCAGGTGTATATCAGTATGTAGTGTCTCTACTTTAAAGAGTCCTCTGCTGCTGATGTTCAGGTGTACATCAGTATGTAGTGTCTCTACTTTAAAGAGTCCTCTCCTGCTGATGTTCAGGTGTATATCAGTGTGTAGTGTCTCTACTTTAAAGAGTCCTCTCCTGCTGATGTTCAGGTGTATATCAGTATGTAGTGTCTCTACTTTAAAGAGTCCTCTCCTGCTGATGTTCAGGTGTATATCAGAATGTAGTGTGTCTACTTTAAAGAGTCCTCTCCTGCTGATGTTCAGGTGTATATCAGTATGTAGTGTCTCTACTTTAAAGAGTCCTCTCCTGCTGATGTTCAGGTGTATATCAGTATGTAGTGTGTCTACTTTAAAGAGTCCTCTCCTGCTGATGTTCAGGTGTATATCAGTATGTAGTGTCTCTACTTTAAAGAGTCCTCTCCAGCTGATGTTCAGGTGTATATCAGTACGTAGTGTCTCTACTTTAAAGAGTCCTCTCCTGCTGATGTTCAGGTGTATATCAGTATGTAGTGTCTCTACTTTAAAGAGTCCTCTCCTGCTGATGTTCAGGTGTATATCAGTATGTAGTGTCTCTACTTTAAAGAGTCCTCTCCTGCTGATGTTCAGGTGTATATCATTATGTAGTGTCTCTACTTTAAAGAGTCCTCTCCTGCTGATGTTCAGGTGTATATCAGTATGTAGTGTCGCTACTTTAAAGAGTCCTCTCCTGCTGATGTTCAGGTGTATGTCAGTATGTAGTGTCTCTACTTTAAAGAGTCCTCTCCTGCTGATGTTCAGGTGTATATCAGTATGTAGTGTCTCTACTTTAAAGAGTCCTCTCCAGCTGATGTTCAGGTGTGTATCAGTATGTAGTGTCTGTACTTTAAAGAGTCCTCTCCTGCTGATGTTCAGGTGTATATCAGTATGTAGTGTCTCTACTTTAAAGAGTCCTCTCCTGCTGATGTTCAGGTGTATATCAGTACGTAGTGTCTCTACTTTAAAGAGTCCTCTCCTGCTGTTGTCATTGGTCAGCCTGTTAGAGAAGTCCCGCCCCCTCAACCTGTCACTTCAATGTGTTGGAGCTAGTCTCTCAGTGTTTATATGACCTCATCAGGAAGAGAGGATTACACATAATGAGAATGTACAGTATAGACAGTGAATAATGTACAGCGGTGCTACGAGGTGAAATATAACAATTATAATAATTCAAAGAATATATATATATAACATAAGAAGGGAAAGGGAACATTTCAGAAATATAAGAATTAATTAATATAATAATTATAACATTTCAGACTGTACTTGAACTACAGGGTATTTCTACATTTAAATTGTAGAAAAATAAAGAATAAAATGGAAAAAACCTCCAATAAAATAAAAATATTGATATACAAATCCTAATATTGTACTTCGTCTTTAGGGTGTAGTTGTACATCCTCAATATTAAAATTGTACTTCAATGAAATGTGCAAAACAATAAAAAGGAAAATTCTCCATACGACCCAGATGTGATCGTTGAGGTCTCGTTACTCATTGTTTACTCGCCTCATGCGGACACGTCCTCCTGATCGTCCTGTACACGTCCTCCCGATCGTCCTGTGCACGTCCTCCAGTTCAACAGTCTGCAGGACGGGGGTCCGACCGTCCTGTACACGGGGGTGGAGCGCAGAGGAGACCGAATGTTGATGAGGATGAAGAAGATGGAGACTCAGTAATCCTTTAATCCGCCGGTCACCAAATGTTTCCTCTCATCTCTGAACTCTGCATCCCTCCATCCAAGTGTGTGTGTGTGTGTGTGTGTGTGTGTGTGTGTGTGCGTGCGTGCGTGCGTGCGTGCGTGCGTGTGTGTGTGAACGTGTTGTTGGTGGAAGGCTGTGTTTATGCTCCTGTTGATTAATCGGGTGGTTGAATTTTTATTCAGACAACTCCACATATTTTTCACAATTTAATTTGTATTATTTTGGTATTTATTTACACATTTATGTTTCTTTAGATTGTATGATTACCATTATTTTATTTTTAAATATTATTATTATTATCAACATCATTATTATAATTGTTTTATATTATTAATATGATTACTATTATCATTATTATTAATGTATTTGTACTTAACACTTTATCTTTTTGGATACCTGTTGGGACAGTACATCGAGAGCGTGCCGGTTACGTTCCTCTACGTCATGACGTCACAGGGCGGAAGTGCAGTTTGTTGTTGACAGCGCTGCGGCATGGCATGTTTTTAGCGTCAGAACTAAACGGAATATTGACTGTTTTAAAGCTTTAAAGATCCCAACACCACCATGGAGGAACACAGAGAACACACACATGGAGTTAGATGAGAAACCCGGAAGGAGTCGGGAACAGTAGCGACACAAAGCTAACTTCCGGCTAGAAGCTAAGAGCTAGCAAAGGTAAATAAAGATATGTTTTAGTTTGAAAACATGCATGCTGCACAAATCCTGCAGAACAACACGCGGTGCTGCTGTCACTCACACTGAAGGGTCTTCGGGGGCAATGTGCACTTTGAGTTGAGTGATATTAGCCTCAGTTTGGTGACTTCTGTATTGAGGTGATATTGATCTGTACCTTTCCAGGTGGCTGTCTCTCAGACTTCAGTAATAAGAAAGTCACGAGGAGAATCTGTGGTGAAAAGTACAAGTAGTTCATTTTTGTACTATGCAAGTACTATTTTAGCATACTTTATTTGTGTATTTCCTAGGGGTGTAACGGTTCACAAACATTTCGGTTCGGTCCGTACCTCGGTTTTTAGGGTTCGGTTCGTTTTCAGTACAGCAGAAAAAATGATCACAAAATATATATATATATTTTTTTTATTATTATTAAACTGTGAATATTCACTCAAATAAATACAAAATATAATAAACTAAACATTAAGGTGCAGCTTTTCGATGAACTGAAATCTGTATCTGTACTGTTCCTGAGCAGCAGCTTGACATCAGGGCCCTTTCTCATTTCATCAAATCCCCCTCCTCGACTCCTCGGTCCTCCGGTAGTGACCCGGAAATGAATTTTAGCGCGCCATGTTGAAGGACATCCCATTTCTCTAAATGCACTTCGAGGATTGAGCGTCGAGGAGGCTCTCTGGAGGAGCTTTAACCGAGGATACACTGATGGGTCCTCCATGGTCCTCCACGGCTCCTTCGCGGATGCATTTCCGGGAACAGAGATGTTTCAAAGAGTCGTGACGCACGGCCGGACTTATCTCAGCCAATGACAGCTCTGCATGCATCCCCTGGATATTATTTTAGAAACTGCTTTCATCGCAACGCGATGTTTACAGAGAGAACAGCTGTGAGGTCCGTGCAGAAAGCAGAGCAGTGTGTATAATATATATCGCTCAGTAGAACAGGCCGACTCTCTTTACTTTAGTTTAGTAGATATCTACAAACAAAGAGTCCATATTTTTCTAAAACCATTCAGTGCTTCACAATAAAATACACAACGGCTGTAGCCTGTTTAGGAGCTGTGTGTGTGTGTGTGTGTGTGTGTGTGTGTGTGTGTGTGTGTGTGTGTGTGTGTGTGTGTGTTGTGTGTGTGTGTGTGTGTGTGTGTGTGTTGTGTGTGTGTGTGTGTGTGTGTGTGTGTGGTGTGTGTGTGGTGTGTGTGTGTGTGTGTGTGCGTGTGTGTGCGTAGATGCAGCGGACAGACAGCTCTCAGTTGGCTTGGTGTCCTCTGCTTACTTTTAATTCTTGTAAATACAACTTTTGGCCCGTAATTTATTTCCTCATTGTAGCGACCAGAGGGGAGAGGGGGGGGGGATATATCCAGTCTCTGATAGTGTTACGAGTTATGAGAGTGCTCTGCTTGATTCTGAAATTGTATTTATTTATATAAATATATACACATATGTGTGTGTGCGTGTCCGCATCTGCAGCCTGTTATTGTCTCATGACCCGCCCTGTGAATGAATCAAAGTAAATATAGAAGTCATCATGAACACATGTGTCCTCAGACAGAGGGCTGCTGCCTCCTGTCATCATTAATGGACGTCTCTTTAAAATGACCGCTCAGAGGAGAGGAGTTCTCATTTCTCTCACCGCCTGCTGCTTCCCCTCCTCTCTCCTCGGTTCCCCTCCTCGGCTCCTCCGCTCGCATCTCCTGTGGGCGGGACTAAGTATCGAGGATAGGAGTCGAGGAGGGGAGTTCGAGAAATGAGAAAGGGCCCAGGACCTGCTTGTCGTTGTGTTTTCATGTCGTCTAAAGAAAGATGAACTCGTCCACATGGCTGCAGAAAGGGCAGATCTGCTGGCACTAACGTCTCCTGCCGTGGAGAACACCCTCTCTAGGGACAGAGGCAGCAGACACAGCCAGGTAGCGCTTTGCTACCATGGCAACACGAGGATACTTGGCGTTGGTAATAGCTCTGGCTCGGTCTGAACTCTCTGCGAGTGGTGGAGGCTACATGCTAGCGGGAGTTGGGTTTGCACTTCAGTCTTTTGGTACCGGTGATATTCACGTTCGGGTGATGCCTTTTCAAATGAGTGCACGTTTGATGTATCGCCGCGTAACCAATGCTAGTTGAACAATGCCGACACACAGCTTTGGTTCGGTCCACCTGTCTTTGTCCGTCATCCTTGTTCGTAACTGCGAAACCAAAATGTTCCCAAACCGGAGACTTCAGTGATGCTGGAGGATTTCCAGCTCAACTTTATCTGCGTTCGCAAGTTCCTCAAACTACTGACTACATGTGAACGCATCCCTCTTCCCCCAGCTCTCATAGTATTCCTCTCGTCCAATGAAATGCCTTCCTCGCTCTATGACGCGTTGAACCCAATGGGAGCAGATTACTCTGAACCTGAGATTACTTCCAAGAAGTTGTTCACGTTCTCAATGTTTTACGTTTAACGTTATATTCGTCCGGTACACACGTGAACCGTTACACCCCTAGTATTTCCCTTTAAGCTGTTGCACACGTTGTACATTGCCTTCACGCTTGGGAGCTTCAGCAGAGAGACTTCGAGGGTCAGACGATGAGCTCCACAACCATTTACAATGTTTTCACGTATTCGCCCAAGAACTTGCGTTTCTGTTCAAACGGCAGCTTCTGAAATACTTCATTTAAAACTGTTCCTTTTGTAACTTCTGCAAACTTGTAAATGTTCTTATGATATATTGTTTTTCTAATTCCCTCTGACTGTGTTCACCAGTGCCTGAGCAAGTGCTCCCTGGGCCCCCGGCAGCGCCATGGCCGAGGCGGGGGCCCACCTGACCTCCTCGGGGTCCTCCGTGAGCGAGCAGCCGTCCGTCTTTGAGGTTCTGGCTCAGGAGTCTCTGATGGAGGCGGTCCGCCCGGCGCTGAGGCACCCCCGTCAAGGTGAGGGGGGGGGGGCAGGCTGTCAAGGTGAGGGGGGGGGCCACGCCGTCAAGGTGAGGGGGGGGGGGCCACGCCGTCAAGGTGAGGGGGGGGGCCACGCCGTCAAGGTGAGGGGGGGGGCCACGCCGTCAAGGGGGGGGGGGGCCACGCCGCCAAGGGGAGGGGGGGGGCCACGCCGTCAAGGTGAGGGGGGGGGCCACGCTGTCAAGGTGAGGGGGGGGGGCAGGCTGTCAAGGTGAGGGGGGGGCCACGCCGTCAAGGTGAGGGGGGGGGCCACGCTGTCAAGGTGAGGGGGGGGGGCAGGCTGTCAAGGTGAGGGGGGGGCCACGCCGTCAAGGTGAGGGGGGGGGCCACGCCGTCAAGGTGAGGGGGGGGGCCACGCCGTCAAGGTGAGGGGGGGGGCCACGCTGTCAAGGTGAGGGGGGGGGCCACGCCGTCAGGGAGTGGGGGGGGCCACGCCGTCAAGGTGAGGGGGGGGCACCGGCGTCAGGTGAGGGGGGCCACGGCGTCAAGGTGAGGGGGGGGGCATGGCGTCAAGGTGAGGGGGGGCCACGGCGTCAAGGTGAGGGGGGGGAACGGCGTCAAGGTGAGGGGGGCCACGGCGTCAAGGGTGAGGGGGGCAGGCTGTCAAGTGAGGGGGGGGGGGCAGGCTGTTTAAGGTGAGGGGGGGGGGCAGGCTGTCAAGGTGAGGGGGGGGGGGGCAGGCTGTCAAGGTGAGGGGGGGGGGGGCAGGCGGTCAAGGTGAGGGGGGGGGGGGGCATGCCACGCGTCGGGGGGGGGGCATGCCACGGCGTCAAGGTGAGGGGGGGGCACGGCGTCAATGGGTGAGGGGGGGGGGGCCACGCGTCAGGTGAGGGGATGCATGGCGTCAAGGTGAGGGGGGGAACGCCGTCAAGGTGAGGGGGGGCATGGCCGTCCAAAGTGAGGGGGGGGGGGGGCAGGCTGTCAAGGTGAGGGGGGGGGGCAGGCTGTTAAGGTGAGGGGGGGGGGCAGGCTGTCAAGGTGAGGGGGGGGGGGCAGGCTGTCAAGGTGAGGGGGGGGGGGCAGGCTGTCAAGGTGAGGGGGGTGGGGCATGCCACGGCGTCGGGGGGGGGGGCATGCCACGGCGTCAAGGTGAGGGGGGGCACGGCGTCAAGGTGAGGGGGGGGGGCCACGCTGTCAAGGTGAGGGGAAGCATGGCGTCAAGGTGAGGGGGGGAACGCCGTCAAGGTGAGGGGGGGCATGGCGTCAAAGTGAGGGGGGGGGCCACGCTGTCAAGGTGAGGGGGGGCATGGCGTCCAAGGTGAGGGGGGGGGCATGGCGTCAAGGTGAGGGGGGGGCATGGCGTCAAGGTGAGGGGGGGCATGGCGTCAAGGTGAGGGGGGGGGCCACGCTGTCAAGGTGAGGGGGGGGGGCACGCCGTCAAGGTGAGGGGGGGGCACGGCGTCAAGGTGAGGGGGGGGCACGGCGTCAAGGGGAGGGGGGGGCACGGCGTCAAGGTGAGGGGGGGGCACGGCGTCAAGGTGAGGGGGGGGCACGGCGTCAAGGTGAGGGGGGCCACGGCGTCAAGGTGAGGGGGGGCCACGGCGTCAAGGTGAGGGGGGGCCACGGCGTCAAGGTGAGGGGGGGGCCACGCCGTCAAGGTGAGGGGGGGGCACGGCGTCAAGGTGAAGGGGGGGGGTTGGACTGTGAAGCTTTGTTAATAACTGCATGTTAGAATCGTCCCCGGTTTGAGCTCCAGTCTCAGGATCTCCAGAATGAAAGTAGTCACAAAAAAAAAGATTATCTTTTTTTTTTTTTTTTTTTAAATCTAAAAATTCTGACTTTTTCTCAAAACGGCCCTCAAACGATAACGGGTCCCACGGTGGGTAGATCTGCGGACGCAACGCTCTGGGGGGCAAACGGCTCTGTGTCTACGCCCTATACGCCTCGCCCCGCCTCGCCCCGCCTCGCCCCACCTCTCCTGCTCACCCCGCGTCATTGCTGATGTGTTTCGCCAACAACAACACAACAGTGTTCCGAGTGTTTCGAGCCAGGTCCCGGTATCTAGCAGGACAGGGCACCCCCCCCACGGCAGAGTTTCCGTTAGCCGGTAATTACCGGACTATGACCGGTAAAATATGCTGAAGACCGGCAACTCTAAATCTCTCCGGTCAAAATGTCGCTTATTGTTTAGGTGTCCTTTGACACGCAGGCAGTCATATCATTAGCTAGAACCAGCTGGATCTGATCGATATGGACATAAACGCGAGTGAAGTCTGATCTGACGGGAGAGAGAGATCAGCTGCAGCCCGCTGTGACGGAGCGATGAGCAAAACACACACCAAGTCAGATCATCACACGTAGCTATTTAATGACCTCTCAAACTACCGTAACTAGTTATAGATATGTTTAGTTTGACTCTCGGGTCACTCACTACTGGATCAGCTGCTGCATGAGACCACGGATACTGACGGGCAGTCAGGAGAGAGAGAGGCTCCGTTATTCTTATATGAAAATATAGAGTCGTTATTCATTTGTTTTAAAGCTCAATAAATAACAAAGAAGATTTAAAGTTTAACGGACATGTTGACCGGCGAAATCCACCGTGGAGAATAAACAGAAGGGCAACCATGGCAACCATGCTCGGGAGGTCTTCTTCGCTGCTTTTGGTGTGTTTTGTGGCGGAAGTCCAGCGCCACTTACAGGCCCGGCATACGTACTACAGCGTCTCCAGCGGGTCGAGCGGTCTCGTGTGAACGCAATACTTTTTTGATATAGAATTCGGTTCATTTCCGTCTCCGTGTAAACGGGGCCTGAACTGTATTCAAAGTTAGCTCCACCTCAGCAATGATCTT
>NW_027263197.1:114269-121778 GCF_902827115.2 Pseudochaenichthys georgianus
GGTTTGATTGGCTAGCGCTAGTACTGGCATATGGTTCGATTAGCTGGCGCTTCCATCGACGCTTGAACTTTTCTCAACTTTCAGTGCGAGCGACGGCAAAGCCGGGCGACGGAACCACAATGCAGTTCGGCAAAGCGTGACGTCACCCCATTGAAAGAGAATGGGAACGCGACGCTGCCGTGCGGACGGGCCGTTAGCATTTACGGAAGACAACAGCTCCGAGAAAAAGTCAGAATTATAAAATAATTGTTGGTCAAATCCCCGAAGCCCGAACAGTCCGTCCAGTCACATGCAAAGACCCGTACAATAAGTGCCTCTCAGAGCTGCCGTTCAGCTTCCTGTGCGCAGCTAGAATACTCGTGTTCAGAGATACGCTTAGAACAACTTAGGAAACGCAAAAAGTAAAGAAATATGAAATAGAATATGAGTTCTCTCGTAGTTTTGGAGACGCACTCACGACTTATTTTATGGACTTGAAAATGATCGTATTGCTTCCACTCTGAAATGGACCAATCAGAATCGAGTATTCAAATAAGACATGCGAGGAATCAACTGAGGAAACACAATGTGTAGAAACATTAGAAAAGCAGAGATATGCCAGTCGGTGAATTGCTTTATTGAGTTCAGACGATCGACAACAGGCCCACTTCAAACACAAAGAAACGATCGGGTCAGCGTCATGATGTCACGACGTCACAGAGGAAGAAAGGAAACAGGGCTTTTAAAGTGTCCACAAACCCTGAAACACAACGAGTCCTTCCTTTCCTCCTGAAGCAACGAGACCGGAAGAACCAGAACCTCAGGACCAGAACTAGAACTAGAACCAGGACTAGAACTAGTAACAGAACCAGGACTAGTAATAGAACCAGAACTAGAACTAGTAATAGAACCAGAACTAGTAATAGAACCAGAACTAGAACTAGTAATAGAACCAGAACTAGTAATAGAACCAGAACTAGTAATAGAACCAGGACTAGAACCAGAACTAGAACTAGTAATAGAACCAGAACTAGAACTAGTAATAGAACCAGAACTAGTAATAGAACCAGGACTAGAACCAGAACTAGAACTAGTAATAGAACCAGGACTATAACTAGTAATAGAACCAGGACTAGAACTAGTAACAGAACCAGGACTAGAACTAGTAACAGAACCAGGACTAGAACTAGTAACAGAACCAGAACTAGTAATAGAACTAGAACCAGGACTAGAACTAGTAATAGAACCAGGACTAGAACAAGTAAACAGAACCAGGACTAGAACTAGTAATAGAACCAGAACTAGTAACAGAACCAGGACTAGAACTAGTAACAGAACCAGGACTAGAACTAGTAACAGAACCAGGACTAGTAATAGAACCAGGACTAGAACTAGTAACAGAACCAGGACTAGAACTAGTAACAGAACCAGGACTAGTAATAGAACCAGGACTAGAACTAGTAACAGAACCAGGACTAGAACTAGACTAGTCACAGAACCAGGACTATAGCTAGTAACAGAACCAGGACTAGGACTAGTAATAGAACCAGGACTAGACTAGTCACAGAACCAGGACTAGAACTAGACTAGTCACAGAACCAGGACTATAGCTAGTAACAGAACCAGGACTAGGACTAGTAACAGAACCAGAGTCACAGTAACAGATCGCTCGTTAGCGTGTATTGCACGTGTGTCACACAAATATGCACTTTTATCGCGTGTTGTTTTGTCAACAGGAAGTGAAACACAGAAAGGAATGTGCTCGTGATCGCCCCCCGTGCCACACCACACGTTCACCACAGTATCAAACATAGAAATATACAGGCTCATAGAAAACAGTGATATTTGTGTTTAAATCGGACAGAAGCGCCTGCAGCGACACCGAAGGGTTTTACAATCACAACATGGAGGGCGCGGCTCAGTGGGGTGGTGCTGTATGTCTGGGTTGAGGAGCACTGGTTCGATCCCCTCGGTAAGACACCACCCCAAAAGTGCTCCTGTGGATTTGGGTGAAAGCGTGTAAAACAGAGCCGTAATGTAGTCTCTGAAACTCCAACAGGTATTTGGTGAAGAGTAGCGTGACATGTACTCATACTGGACTTGTGCTGTTGTTCCCTTTGTTTGCTTGTAAAGTGTGTTTATGAAAAAGCACGGTACAAATGTTACATTTAACTTTAACTTGAGATTGCCGGCACCTGCCCGTTAGTGGCTGTGTACGAACTACAACCCGTTGGATCTACGGTGTTTTGGACCGTGTGCAAAAATACACCAACAAACAAAAGTCCCAGGTTTGATAACACAGATTTACCCTTCAATTGATTCACGCTGCAGTTCCTTTAGTGGGCACTAGATGGCGCCAGAGTAAAGGGAAACAAACCGTTAGTTGCTGGTCATTTGAAACAGAGCTGAGAAGAAAAGTAGGTGTTTTTAAAAAAACAAACTCAACCAATGACATGTTTATAATCCAGAGGGAGATCTACCAATCAGCTGGCAGCGTTGCATTGCTGTATTTCTACACAGGATGTCGTGTTTCTGAGTTGGTTCCTGAAGGCAGCATCTCCCTGGTCCAATGGGATCTCTCCGTGTGGATTATAGTGGCGAAGTCACGTCCATCTACTTCCGGTCCGTGGGACCTTATTTCGTGAAACATCATGCATTGAAGTCAATGGAGAGAAAGCGTATCTCTCGATCCCGTTTGAACTGTGCCGTGAGTTACACATGTGATGTTTGTCAATCTTAAAAAATCATTTCCATGTCAAAAAATGCAGTTTGTCGTAAAACTGTTGAAATATAAGACTATGAAAAATACGCAACGAGAAAGACTACAAATCCCAGATTCGCGTAACTGTGTTCCTCCACTGAGAGATAGCTCAGATCAGCGCCATCAGACAGAATCCACCCAGTGTTTCCCAGACACAATTAAATATGGTCCGCCACAAATTGATCTCATAAAAAGAAATGTATTTATTTTGTTGGTGGTGGTCTAATGGAGAGTGAGGTGGGCTGATGATCGGAAGGTTGCGAGTTCAAATCCTGCCTGGAACACCTCGTGCCCTCGAGCAAGGCACTCAGCCCTCGGTGACTCCGGGAGAATGTCCCTGTAAGTCGCTTTGGAACGAGGCGTCTGCTAAATGCCGACATGGTCAATTATATTTTTGGGAGAATAAACCCCACAGTTTGGTGAGGGTGAGAGAGAGGGTGATAGAGAGGGTGAGAGAGAGGGTGAGAGAGAGGGTGAGAGGGTGAGAGAGAGAGGGTGAGAGTGAGGGTGAGAGAGAGGGTGAGAGTGAGGGTGATAGAGAGGGTGAGAGTGAGGGTGAGAGTGAGGGTGAGAGTGAGGGTGAGAGTGAGAGAGAGGGTGATAGAGAGGGTGAGAGAGAGAGGGTGAGAGTGAGGGTGATAGAGAGGGTGAGAGGGTGAGAGTGAGGGTGATAGAGAGGGTGAGAGTGAGGGTGAGAGGGAGGGTGAGGGTAGTCAATCGTTTTGTTGACAAGACAGTAGTGACGGCCATCTTGGTGACGTGTTGTTCTGGGAGGCCAGAGATGTCGTTCATTCAGCGTTTCACACAAAGTGTAACTTTTTTTTTTGACTTGCAGAATCATTTTTTAAATTGACGAACATCATGTGAGTAACTCGTGGCACAATTCAAACGGGATGGAAAGATAATCTTTCTCTCTCCGTTGACTTCAATACATGGTTTTTCAGAAATAAGGTCCCATGGAGCTTCACCGGGAGGGGGAGGGGCTCCACCGGAAGGGGGAGGGGCTCCACCGGAAGGGGGAGGGGCTCCATCGGAAGGGGAGGAGCTCCACCGGAAGGGGAGGGGCTTCGCCTCCATATAGCAGTACATATAATCTCTGTGTCTCTTCAAAAACACACCGAGAGAACCATTGACCTCCAGACCAGATGACAGGAAGTGGAGCCGGCTGTTTACCTCCAACAACAACAACAACAAGCATCACAATAACAACGTGTGAACACAAACAGGTGCTGTGTCTCTCTTCAGATCCTCCTCTGAGCATCGTTTGAATTTAAACCATTTCAATCGCTGCTGTGGTGACGGTCGGCTCGTTAGCACATTAGCACGTTAGCTACTGCTTGATTACCCAAATACAATAACAGGCTTCTTTTAGACAACAGGAGAGCGAAGTGACTGACACGTCCAACTGGATGTGTTTTTATTTATATCTCAGAATTAGTTTTTTCCAAATTGTCCCAAATCCTCTCCGTGCGTCTCCACGTCTTTGTCACGAATGAGATTTTAAAGAAGGTGCATTTTCTAAATCAGCCACAAAGGTTTTCATATCGGACCAAACGTGTTGGTTTAAAAAGAAATGCTGACTGAGTACGTTAGCAACGATATCGCTCACGGAAGCAAATCATTACAGACCGTGGATTAACCAAATCACCATAACAGAGGCGTCTTGTGGACGTGAAGACACGTGTCCACAGGAACGAGGCGGCGTTGTCCTCTCAGGGACACGTCGTGCTGCTTTAGTGCAGGGGTGTCAAACTCAAGGCCCGGGGGCCAAATCCGGCCCGCGACTTCATTTCATGCGGCCCCACAAGAGCTTGCAAAGAATATAATATGTTTATTATACGGTTACATGGTACAGAAGCAGGTTGCCCATGAACTACATGTCCCACAATGCATCTCAAATTTGACTTTTTTCTAAGAATTTGACTTATTTTGTTCTACTTTTTTTCAAAATGTCACTTCTTTTTTTTCGGCTTTTCTTTTTAAATCATTTAAATATTTATGTATGTATTTTTTATATAGTCTTAAAGTTACAACCGGCCCTTTGAGTGCGACCATAATGCTGATGTGGCCCGTGATGAAATTGAGTTTGACCCCCCTGCTTTCGTGTTTGTGACTGAAAGGGCTTTCGGGATCCGGTGGACTCATCGCTCAGAATCAGGGTTTTAAATGTGTCCCAAATCCTCTTCCGTACGTCTCCACCCGCCTCTTTCCCGTGAGCTGTAAAGAAGGTGCGTTTTCTAAATCAGCCACAAAGGTTTTCATATCGGACCAAAAGAGTTCTTTTAATTCTGACCGAGTTAGCAACGTGTGCCCTGACTCAAACACCACATTGTGAGGGTGAGAAGAGTCTCCTTCAGGCGGCGGTGGAAAGTACTTTAGACACATTAGAGGTACTTGTACTTCACCCGAGTACTTTCTACTACTTTATGAATGACATTTTAAAGCCAGTTCTGTACTTTTTTACTACGTTTATTTTGCAGTAAATTCAGATTTTGACACAAAATACTGAGGAACATGTTTTTCAAATATGATTATTTGGGTTTTTATTAAACTATTCAAAGTCGTTGTGTTCAAAGAATAATTGGAATTAAAACATATTCGTGAAAAAATATTTAGAAGTACTTAAATGTAAAAATGTGCATCTTTTGTTTAAACATTTTTTAAAAAATTAAATATTGAGTACTTTTAATACTTAAAGTACATGTCCCTTATCACACTTAAATACTTTAACTTAAGTACCATGCTCCATGCAGTACTTATACTTGAAGTGTAGTACTTGTACAGTGTAGTATTAGTACTTTAACTCAAGTACTTTCCACCTCTGCCTTCAGGTACCTTCAGTACTCAGAGTACACATTATATACACACTAAAACAGAAAAGTGTGTGTACAGGAGTGTGTGAAATGAGACACAGCACCACAGTGTGTGTGTGTGTGTGTGTGTGTGTGTGTGTGTGTGTGTGTGTGTGTGTGTGTGTGTGTGTTTGTGTGTGTGTGTGTGTGTGTGTGTGTGTGTGTGTGTGTGTGGTGTGTGTGGTGTTGTGTGTGTGTGTGTGTGTGTGTGTGCTTACTCCTGTCAAACAGCCTTTAAAACATAAATCTCCAAATATATATATATGCATAGCCTCCAATCTGATTGGACGACACACTGTGTACATATATATCTTCGTGTATAGATCTATATATAATATTATTTCGTGTTTTTTGTACAAAAGAGAAAGTATTGTGTTTTTTATACACATATATGTATATACAGGTATAGAAAAGTGAGCACGCTGAGGTCTGCTGTGACGTGGAGACGGTATTTACACCAGAGGGTGATAGATGTTTCCACCAATCAAAACGCTCGGATCCTGAGACACTCACACCCGTAGAAGAAACTCAGTTAATATTGTTATTACGTATTGACCAGATTATAAGACGACTCATTCTCGGACTGTCTTGTTGTTCTCGCCATCTTCTCACTAACTCCACATTTCTTCGCTGCTCGCCGGTCGTCTGATGACTTCGTTGATCTCCGTTATCTTAACATTTTCATCGTAGCTTCTCCTCGTTTGTTAACTTTTGATCCACTTCTCTCTCCACTTGCTGTCCCTTGAAGACGAACACTCGTTGGCGCCATCTGGTGTTGTAACTGTGTAATTACATCGAAAAGTCTACACCCCGAATATAAGACGCCCCTTCTCTCTCGTCTGTTATTCGGGTCAATTTGGTAATCACAGTGTCCGTATGGCTGCTGAAAGAAACTGCGCCCAGATGGTAACCCTTGCAGATATTAATTACCAGCACATCATTACGGCTAAATGGCTTTTCTTGGAGACAGGAATGCTGTATGAAGACATTGAATCAGTCAATGCACCGGAAAGCACTGCCATCCCTCCACTAGCGCTCCAGATCATCCCCGGACGACCCCGGACGAACCCGGACGACCCCACGACGAACCCGGACGACCCCAGACAAACCCGACGACCCCAGACAACCCCGACGACCCCCGGACGACCCCGGACGAACCCAGACTACTCCAGACGAAACCCGGACGACCCCCAGACAAAACCCGACGACCCCGGACGACCCCAGACGACCCCGGACGACCCCAGACGACCCGACGACGACGACCCCGGACGACCCCGGACGAACTTCTTTTCAGATAAAAACCCGTCTTATTTCGTGTCAATATCGGTAATCTGTTTTGTAAGGGTGTGTGTGCTGATTGGCTGCTGGGAGCATGGTGGGACAAAGTAAGGCCTCCGGATGGAAAACAAAGAGTGACAGCAGTGAGGGCGTCCGTTTCCTCACTCCTGATTGGCTGTTGAGGTGCTGCTGGGCGGCGGCGGTGTTTCTGATTGGACAGTCAGTTTTTTTTTTGAAAGGCACCTAGTTCCTCCAGCTCTCGGTTCATTTTTAAAACGTTTGAAACAGACGAGAAGACAAGTCGTCCTCTCGCTGTCCGTGACGCTCCGTCCACTGTGGAAACAGGAAGTAGGGGTGTGTGTGCAGGTGGGTGTTGCCCAGGTGTGTGCAGGTAACAAGTGTTTTTCCTCCTCCGTAGAAAAGGATTTATTCTCCTCAGACTCCCATCGTCTCCAGCCTCCGTATGTTCTCCTCAGCCCAATCAGAATCCTCCACAGCAGGCACATGTCCACTGTGTGTGTGTGAGGGTGTGTGTGTGAGCCTACACACACTGCGGATAGAGAGAGAGGGGGGAGGTGCCAGGAGGTGAAGATTTAACGAGTTTCTCTTTCTATAAAACGGGCTCCTCTTCCATCGGCT
>NW_027263198.1:0-7500 GCF_902827115.2 Pseudochaenichthys georgianus
TGATGAGTGTAGAGACGTGTTATCACTTAGTGATGAGTGTAGAGACGTGTTATCCCTTAGTGATGAGTGTAGAGACGTGTTATCACTTAGTGATGAGTTATCCCTTAGTGATGAGTGTAGAGACGTGTTATCCCTTAGTGATGAGTGTAGAGACGTGTTATCACTTAGTGATGAGTGTAGAGACGTGTTATCACTTAGTGATGAGTGTAGAGACGTGTTATCCCTTAGTGATGAGTGTAGAGACGTGTTATCCCTTAGTGATGAGTGTAGAGACGTGTTATCCCTTAGTGATGAGTGTAGAGACGTGTTATCACTTAGTGATGAGTGTAGAGACGTGTTATCCCTTAGTGATGAGTGTAGAGACGTGTTATCACTTAGTGATGAGTGTAGAGAGTGTAGCCGTAGTTATGCCGTGTAGAGACGTGTTATCCCTTAGTGATGAGTGTAGAGACGTGTTATCCCTTAGTAGAGACGTGTTATCCCTTAGTGATGAGTGTAGAGACGTGTTATCCCTTAGTGATGAGTGTAGAGACGTGTTATCACTTAGTGATGAGTGTAGAGACGTGTTATCCCTTAGAGACGTGTTATCCCTTAGTGATGAGTGTTTTCGTGTCCAGAGGAGGGCAGCAGAGCTTCGCTGCAGGAGGAGTTGGATGAGGAGCGGCTGAGATACCAGAACCTTCTGAAGGAGGTCTCCAGACTGGAGCAGAAATACGAGAACCTGAAGGAGGAGCAGTCCTTTAGCAAGGTAACAAGGTAACAAGGAGAACTGTAATGTTTACAGTGAACCTAAGGAGTCCTTTAGCAAGGTAACAAGGTAACAAGGAGAACTGTAATGTTTACAGTGAACCTAAGGAGTCCTTTAGCAAGGTAACAAGGTAACAAGGAGAACTGTAATGTTTACAGTGAACCTAAGGAGTCCTTTAGCAAGGTAGCAAGGTAACAAGGAGAACTGTAATGTTTACAGTGAACCTAAGGAGTCCTTTAGCAAGGTAGCAAGGTAACAAGGAGAACTGTAATGTTTACAGTGAACCTAAGGAGTCCTTTAGCAAGGTAACAAGGTAACAAGGAGAACTGTAATGTTTACAGTGAACCTAAGGAGTCCTTTAGCAAGGTAGCAAGGTAACAAGGAGAACTGTAATGTTTACAGTGAACCTAAGGAGTCCTTTAGCAAGGTAGCAAGGTAACAAGGAGAACTGTAATGTTTACAGTGAACCTAAGGAGTCCTTTAGCAAGGTAACAAGGTAACAAGGAGAACTGTAATGTTTACAGTGAACCTAAGGAGTCCTTTAGCAAGGTAACAAGGTAACAAGGAGAACTGTAATGTTTACAGTGAACCTAAGGAGTCCTTTAGCAAGGTAACAAGGTAACAAGGAGAACTGTAATGTTTACAGTGAACCTAAGGAGTCCTTTAGCAAGGTAACAAGGTAACAAGGAGAACTGTAATGTTTACAGTGAACCTAAGGAGTCCTTTAGCAAGGTAGCAAGGTAACAAGGAGAACTGTAATGTTTACAGTGAACCTAAGGAGTCCTTTAGCAAGGTAGCAAGGTAACAAGGAGAACTGTAATGTTTACAGTGAACCTAAGGAGTCCTTTAGCAAGGTAACAAGGTAACAAGGAGAACTGTAATGTTTACAGTGAACCTAAGGAGTCCTTTAGCAAGGTAACAAGGTAACAAGGAGAACTGTAATGTTTACAGTGAACCTAAGGAGTCCTTTAGCAAGGTAACAAGGTAACAAGGAGAACTGTAATGTTTACAGTGAACCTAAGGAGTCCTTTAGCAAGGTAACAAGGTAACAAGGAGAACTGTAATGTTTACAGTGAACCTAAGGAGTCCTTTAGCAAGGTAGCAAGGTAACAAGGAGAACTGTAATGTTTACAGTGAACCTAAGGAGTCCTTTAGCAAGGTAACTGCTAACAAAATAACATAAATATTGAATAACATTTATAATGATGTATATTATATTCACGCAGTTTGCCCCCGGGCACCGCAGAAACGCATCGACTCTGAGCAGCCAGGAGTCGGACTCCAACTACACCTCCATCTCCACGTCAGAGCTGGGAGACACCGAGGACACCCTGCAGCACGTGGAGGTGTGTATATATACTGTTTACTCATATATATATATATATATATATATATATTAGGGATGGGATTTGAAAGCAAATGTAAATTCAAATATTCGACCCCCAAAAAAACAGTTAACCGGTTAACCGAAGTGTACATATCCTACAAAAATAAAATGTGGGGCAACATTTTTTCCAACATTTTTTTATATATAAATAAATACATGTTCAAATAAGTGTAGAAACCAAGTCGAATTTGTCAAATGTATTGAACTGGTGATCACAGTTTGACAGCTATAGTCTACAGCTTTCATGCTTAAAACATCAAAAACCTATAACAGGGCCTACGCACAGAATGCAGCTATTCAATGGGCTACTCATTCTTGTTTAAGAATATGAGCATGTCTACATGCTCAGGGGAGAGGCGGGTGCAGAGAAGATTCACGATCAGGCCAGCTGTAGAGAAGACCCTCTCAGCTGGAACGGAGGTAGCGGGTATAGCAAGGTATTCCATCGCCAGTTTCCTGTACCGTCCTTTTCCTCCGCCACTGTAGTGGGTTTTCCTGTGGTGGGATGCACGGCTCATTAAAATAGAGTTACACTTCATTATGGTCTGGGTCTTCGGTGAAGTAGTCCTCCCCAAACAGGGTGTTTCACAACACGGCCCGTGTGTTAACGACACGGCCCGTGTGTTAACGACACGGGCCGTGTGTTAACGACACGGCCCGTGTGTTAACAACACGGCCCGTGTGTTAACGACACGGCCCGTGTGTTAACGACACGGGCCGTGTGTTAACGACACGGGCCGTGTGTTAACGCCACGGGCCGTGTGTTAACACACGGCCCGTGTCGTTAACACACGGCCCGTGTGTTAACGACACGGCCCGTGTGTTAACGACACGGCCCGTGTGTTAACGACACGGCCCGTGTGTTAACGACACGGCCCGTGTGTACACAGGCTTCTTGCCTATCAGGGAAATAGAAATATCAAATATTTAGGCATATTTATTATTTATGCCTAATATTGTCGATTCAATTAAATATTCTTTCTTTTCTAATTATTACAAATGAATTACCTGCATTAGCTGCTGAGGTGTCGTCTGATTCTGGGAGTATGCGCTTTCTCAGTGAGGTTGCAACAGCCTCCTTGAACTCGCAATCCACTCGCGACTCTCCGGGGATGGACATTAGGGGCCTTGTCAACAGGCTGTTTGTTACAGGCTGTTTGTTACAGGCTGTTTGTTACAGGCTGTTTGTTACAGGCTGTTACAGGCTGTTTGTTACAGGCTGTTTGTTACAGGCTGTTACAGGCTGTTTGTTACAGGCTGTTTGTTACAGGCTGTTTGTTACAGGCTGTTTGTTACAGGCTGTTACAGGCTGTTTGTTACAGGCTGTTTGTTACAGGCTGTTACAGGCTGTTTGTTACAGGCTGTTACAGGCTGTTACAGGCTGTTTGTTACAGGCTGTTTGTTACAGGCTGTTACAGGCTGTTTGTTACAGGCTGTTACAGGCTGTTTGTTACAGGCTGTTTGTTACAGGCTGTTTGTTACAGGCTGTTACAGGGTGTTTGTTACAGGCTGTTACAGGCTGTTTGTTACAGGCTGTTTGTTACAGGCTGTTACAGGCTGTTTGTTACAGGCTGTTTGTTACAGGCTGTTACAGGCTGTTTGTTACAGGCTGTTACAGGCTGTTACAGGCTGTTTGTTACAGGCTGTTTGTTACAGGCTGTTACAGGCTGTTTGTTACAGGCTGTTACAGGCTGTTTGTTACAGGCTGTTACAGGCTGTTTGTTACAGGCTGTTTGTTACAGGCTGTTTGTTACAGGCTGTTACAGGCTGTTTGTTACAGGCTGTTACAGGGTGTTTGTTACAGGCTGTTACAGGCTGTTTGTTACAGGCTGTTTGTTACAGGCTGTTACAGGCTGTTTGTTACAGGCTGTTTGTTACAGGCTGTTACAGGCTGTTTGTTACAGGCTGTTTGTTACAGGCTGTTTGTTACAGGCTGTTACAGGCTGTTTGTTACAGGCTGTTTGTTACAGGCTGTTTGTTACAGGCTGTTTGTTACAGGCTGTTACAGGCTGTTTGTTACAGGCTGTTTGTTACAGGGTGTTTGTTACAGGCTGTTACAGGCTGTTTGTTACAGGCTGTTTGTTACAGGCTGTTACAGGCTGTTACAGGCTGTTTGTTACAGGCTGTTTGTTACAGGCTGTTACAGGCTGTTTGTTACAGGCTGTTTGTTACAGGCTGTTTGTTACAGGCTGTTTGTTACAGGCTGTTACAGGCTGTTTGTTACAGGCTGTTACAGGCTGTTTGTTACAGGCTGTTACAGGCTGTTTGTTACAGGCTGTTTGTTACAGGCTGTTTGTTACAGGCTGTTACAGGCTGTTTGTTACAGGCTGTTTGTTACAGGCTGTTTGTTACAGGCTGTTACAGGCTGTTTGTTACAGGCTGTTACAGGGTGTTTGTTACAGGCTGTTACAGGCTGTTTGTTACAGGCTGTTTGTTACAGGCTGTTACAGGCTGTTTGTTACAGGCTGTTTGTTACAGGCTGTTTGTTACAGGCTGTTACAGGCTGTTTGTTACAGGCTGTTTGTTACAGGCTGTTTGTTACAGGCTGTTTGTTACAGGCTGTTACAGGCTGTTTGTTACAGGCTGTTTGTTACAGGGTGTTTGTTACAGGCTGTTACAGGCTGTTACAGGCTGTTTGTTACAGGCTGTTACAGGCTGTTACAGGCTGTTTGTTACAGGCTGTTTGTTACAGGCTGTTACAGGCTGTTTGTTACAGGCTGTTACAGGCTGTTTGTTACAGGCTGTTTGTTACAGGCTGTTACAGGCTGTTTGTTACAGGCTGTTACAGGCTGTTTGTTACAGGCTGTTTGTTACAGGCTGTTTGTTACAGGCTGTTACAGGCTGTTTGTTACAGGCTGTTTGTTACAGGCTGTTACAGGCTGTTTGTTACAGGCTGTTACAGGCTGTTTGTTACAGGCTGTTTGTTACAGGCTGTTTGTTACAGGCTGTTACAGGCTGTTTGTTACAGGCTGTTTGTTACAGGCTGTTACAGGCTGTTTGTTACAGGCTGTTACAGGCTGTTTGTTACAGGCTGTTACAGGCTGTTTGTTACAGGCTGTTACAGGCTGTTTGTTACAGGCTGTTTGTTACAGGCTGTTTGTTACAGGCTGTTACAGGCTGTTTGTTACAGGCTGTTTGTTACAGGCTGTTACAGGCTGTTTGTTACAGGCTGTTACAGGCTGTTTGTTACAGGCTGTTACAGGCTGTTTGTTACAGGCTGTTTGTTACAGGCTGTTACAGGCTGTTACAGGCTGTTTGTTACAGGCTGTTTGTTACAGGCTGTTTGTTACAGGCTGTTACAGGCTGTTTGTTACAGGCTGTTTGTTACAGGCTGTTACAGGCTGTTTGTTACAGGCTGTTACAGGCTGTTTGTTACAGGCTGTTTGTTACAGGCTGTTTGTTACAGGCTGTTACAGGCTGTTTGTTACAGGCTGTTTGTTACAGGCTGTTACAGGCTGTTTGTTACAGGCTGTTACAGGCTGTTTGTTACAGGCTGTTTGTTACAGGCTGTTTGTTACAGGCTGTTACAGGCTGTTTGTTACAGGCTGTTTGTTACAGGCTGTTACAGGCTGTTTGTTACAGGCTGTTACAGGCTGTTTGTTACAGGCTGTTTGTTACAGGCTGTTTGTTACAGGCTGTTACAGGCTGTTTGTTACAGGCTGTTACAGGCTGTTTGTTACAGGCTGTTTGTTACAGGCTGTTTGTTACAGGCTGTTACAGGCTGTTTGTTACAGGCTGTTTGTTACAGGCTGTTACAGGCTGTTACAGGCTGTTTGTTACAGGCTGTTTGTTACAGGCTGTTTGTTACAGGCTGTTACAGGCTGTTTGTTACAGGCTGTTTGTTACAGGCTGTTACAGGCTGTTTGTTACAGGCTGTTACAGGCTGTTTGTTACAGGCTGTTTGTTACAGGCTGTTTGTTACAGGCTGTTACAGGCTGTTTGTTACAGGCTGTTTGTTACAGGCTGTTACAGGCTGTTTGTTACAGGCTGTTACAGGCTGTTTGTTACAGGCTGTTACAGGCTGTTTGTTACAGGCTGTTTGTTACAGGCTGTTTGTTACAGGCTGTTACAGGCTGTTTGTTACAGGCTGTTTGTTACAGGCTGTTTGTTACAGGCTGTTACAGGCTGTTTGTTACAGGCTGTTTGTTACAGGCTGTTACAGGCTGTTTGTTACAGGCTGTTACAGGCTGTTTGTTACAGGCTGTTTGTTACAGGCTGTTTGTTACAGGCTGTTACAGGCTGTTTGTTACAGGCTGTTACAGGCTGTTTGTTACAGGCTGTTTGTTACAGGCTGTTTGTTACAGGCTGTTACAGGCTGTTTGTTACAGGCTGTTTGTTACAGGCTGTTACAGGCTGTTACAGGCTGTTTGTTACAGGCTGTTTGTTACAGGCTGTTTGTTACAGGCTGTTACAGGCTGTTTGTTACAGGCTGTTTGTTACAGGCTGTTACAGGCTGTTTGTTACAGGCTGTTACAGGCTGTTTGTTACAGGCTGTTTGTTACAGGCTGTTTGTTACAGGCTGTTACAGGCTGTTTGTTACAGGCTGTTTGTTACAGGCTGTTACAGGCTGTTTGTTACAGGCTGTTACAGGCTGTTTGTTACAGGCTGTTACAGGCTGTTTGTTACAGGCTGTTTGTTACAGGCTGTTTGTTACAGGCTGTTACAGGCTGTTTGTTACAGGCTGTTTGTTACAGGCTGTTTGTTACAGGCTGTTACAGGCTGTTTGTTACAGGCTGTTTGTTACAGGCTGTTTGTTACAGGCTGTTTGTTACAGGCTGTTACAGGCTGTTTGTTACAGGCTGTTACAGGCTGATGCATACATGGGTCTCGCTGCAAAGTGCTGTGGTTGCGCACTTGAGAGACTGGAGTGCGGGCAGAATGTCTTCGATAACCTGCCAGTTCTGATCTGTGAGTTCCAGGGTCCTGCGTCGTTCCGTTTTGCAATGGTCCTGTCGTGTAGCCTTTCAAACATATCGCACATCGAGATCCATCTCGTACGAGAGTACTGAATGAGTTTGTGTTTGGGGACATTTTGCGCGTCTTGTTTTTTCTTCAGGCCAGTCTCCCACAAGCTGCCACAACCCGATGCACACTTTGGTGTGTATATATACTGTGTACTCATATATATATATATACCCTTACCCTGCAGCACGTGGAGGTGTGTATTAATATATATATCAGTATATATTGTGTGTATTTGTACAGGATGTGGGGGTGGAGGCAGCAGCTCTGGACCTCTCGGTGTATTAGTATATATATCAGTATATATTGTTTGTATTTGTACAGGATGTGGGGGTGGAGGCAGCAGCTCTGGACCTCTCGGTGTATTAGTATATATATCAGTATATATTGTTTGTATTTGTAC
>NW_027263198.1:12500-27500 GCF_902827115.2 Pseudochaenichthys georgianus
GCAACAGGAGGATTTACAACAGCATATACAAACTAAAATACTGCATGTGGGTGCACACTTACATTCTCTGTCTCACTGTTACATGAATCCCATGAATGCATGAGATTAAATTAGCTTCATTATATCTCAGTGATTAAGTGAATAACAAAGTTTCTATCGGGTCACTATCAGCCTGTCACTCATTATTTTCAGGGAGGGGGCGGGCCTTGGAGGAACGGGGCGGGGCTTGGAGGAACGGGGCGGGGCTTGGAGGAACGGAGAGGAGACGGTGATCGCGGAAGCTTTTTTCCTCTTGCCTTCACAAACTTTACACACGTATATATCGTCTGAAAATTGCTAGAGGACGTTCATACTCTGCAATCCAAGACTTAATTAAATCCACCAAAAACCTGACATGATTGTAACGCGATTATTTTTGAAAAACATAAATCCCTGTCCTTGAGCCGCAGCGGCACGGAGTGATTGAGAGCGGGTCCTTCTGCTGTGGGTTCTGGACTGGTGTTCTTGTGTTGGTGGATAAAGCAGACTGCTCCGTGTTGCTGTGCCGCCGTCACGTCTGTTCCCTGATCTCTGCGTCACCGACCGATTTGATATTAAAGTGACAGAAAAAACGTTATAGTAAAGCCGCGGCCGGAAAATCAGGAAGCAACGTTACTACTCTATAACCGATTATCTTCCGTCACTGCATCGATACCGAATCGTCCACGTCCGCATCGCAATGCATCGTAGAAACGATTATTTTCAACACTAAAAACGCCTGATTAATATGTTTGTAATGTTTGCAGCAGGTTCACTGCTATAAGCAGGGTCTCACACTCACAGGCACACAGGCAGAGATCCAGGGTGATGCACATGGCTTTCCTACCCAGGAATAAGTGTGTGAAAGGCAGGTAAAAGTGATGTGAACAGAGGGAGAGAGCAGCCAGAGAGTTAGCAGCCTGTGAGAGCCACATAGCGCACCCAGAGGACAGGCTGTTTCACAGCACTATGTAACCCAGGAAAGCAGCTTGAATCGTGGGTATGTCAGTGTTAAAAGTGCCTTAAACTGGTTTAATTCAAATGCGCATTTGACTGCATAAACAGCCGGTCATATGGACAGGAATCTGTCCATTTCGTCCACATTTGACTCATGAAATGTACAAGAAGATAAGTACAGAAGAGTCACTGCTGTTGGCAGGGTCTCACACTTACAGTCACACAGGTAGAGATCCAGGGTGATGCACATGGCTTTCTTATCCAGGAATAAGTGTTTGAAAGGCGGGGAAAGTGTTCCTGCAGCCCCCCCATAACGGTAATAATTATTAGAAATCATTTTCAGGGCAGAAAGCTGTTTTTAAAAGTGAAAAAAACTATTTTAAACCGTTGAAAAAGCACAAAGTTATTTTAGTGCAGTTCTCATGTGTCCCCACAGGAGGGCTCATCAGCCAACCTATTGCTGGCCCCTCACAGAGCCCCAAAGGACGGACTAAGCAGCTCCAGCATGTCTCCCTGACATGCATACTTCCATAACCTCGCACACCACGGACTAAACCCAGATGATCACACCCTACAGAACCTCATGCCCCTGGTAACCCTAAAAGGGAGGTGGATTTTGCGGTGCTTTACCGTCCGCCCATCAGCATCCATATTTGGCCTTCTTCACAGCACCCCCCCTGTGCTGGAGGTTCACACTTTAACTGTTTTGTCATATTTTGGCACTAAGGGGCACTAAGGTCTTACCCGGATGTCCTTATGTGTTTAGTCAGAGTGAGAGTGCTTAAGTTTGGGTACACCCGGGTAAGACCTCAGTGCCCCTTAGTGCCCCTGGTGCCCCATGTCGTTAAATGAGCTCAGTAATGTACTGCACAACATCACATAGGTAAATGAGCTCCTTATTGCCCTGCAATTTCACATTTGGTGTATTTCCAAAAAGCTGTGAAAATACACCTATCTCCGTCATGTCCTGCAAAATATAATTCTTCCGACCGCCAAGCACCGGCACGTGGACCCGGGGAGGAGGCCCTCCGATGGCGGGTAAAATTTGCTGATAGCACAGCTGACGGCTGGACACTAGCCGTAGAGGAACACGAGGGCAGGACCAGGCAGTTCCCTCTTTGCAGACAAGCATATGTGGTTGTTACGCAGGATCAAACAGGTAGCCTGTGATGAAGTAGGGTCGACCCTATATCATGTGAAGCCACCGAGCTGTGGTCCCCGAGGGAACTGGTGCCCGGAGCAAGGCCAATTGCTGAATGCCGCAGCCGACTAAGGCCGCAATGCAACAGTGGAGGATTAGAGAAACTGATGTTTGCCTGGCACTCCGCGGCGAAGTGGGGAGGTGGAACTTCCACCCCGCTGCGGAACCCGTGGTGGGACCCCTGAGTCAGACGGTTCGTCTTGGAAACGCTTCATATTGGTCGGCCATCAGAGTCGAACCCGCAGTTCGGAGGAACCGACAGCAGTTCGGAGGAACCGACAGCCAGAGCACCGGCACGTGGACCGGGGGAGAAGACCCTCCGATGGCGTTTGCCATTCGATCAGTGAGGTCCGAGGAACGCAGCAAAAATGGACAAAATCCGTTAATGTACGGTCGAGTTGGGGGGTTGAACGGCTGGACAAAGGCCGTCGGGGGGGCATCCAGGACCGGGCAGTGCCCACGGTAGAAGGAACCGGGTGAAACGGGCCAAAACAGAAAGAAAAAGAACCAGACAAAAGGGGTGAAAATGTAAAAAAGTATCCGAAAATAGTGCATCATAATGCGGGTAGAGTCCCCTGACAACTCCCCTCACATTCCTCCAGAGTCAGAAAAAGTCTGAGTTAACTTTTTGGAGAACCATGAAAACGGGCCGAAAGTGGTATAATGTATCCGAAAATAGTGCATCATAATGCAGGTAGAGTCCCATCAAACTCCCCTTACATTCCTCCAGAGACCAGTTCAAAAACTTAAAGTTTGGAAAGAACCATGATTGGGGGTCTCCAGGCAACAAATGTATCCGAGCCAGAGTGCACATGTAGCGGATGAATTTATCCAGGAAATCACACAGTAGTTTTTTGAGTCCTCTCAAAAACTGGGTTTCTGATTTCGTGCGGACGGTAGTCTGGAATGGAAGAATGAATATTTTTGACAGAGAAGGGGAAACTTTTTTTCCCCTCTCCGTTGTAAGTTGTGACGGAGAAGTGGAAAAGTGTCCGGGGCTTCGACCCGAAGCCCCGAAGGGTTGAGCTTTTTAGAGCCCCTCCTCCGTTGGCACTCAGTCATTTTTTCAACAATTTTTTAAAACTTCATTTTTGATTATTTTAAGATATAATTAACCGTTTTCTTCACTTTTTTCTTCTTTCCACGGGTGGGAGGGCATGGCAGGCCACCTATGAGCACCCTAATTCAGCCTGGAACCTCCAGGATTTGTGGGATAAACTCCATAAACTGACAAAATCACCCAGAAATGTCACTTTTCTATCCCAAAGATATATAATACAAATACATTTAAATAGTAAAAGATACAATTGTGCTCCAAATTACCCGGAATTTGATTTATATAGCCCCATGATAGTGATTACAAATCATTTTCATGGAAAAAAGTGTTAAAACGCCTGATTAAAGCATATGCAGGACTCCAGTGAGCTCCAGACTATGTGCATTGTTTTAGGGAACCATATTAATGATAAAACAAATGTATTTAAATGCAAAAATAATGATTTAAAATGATTTTAGGGGAAAAAGTGTGGAGAGAACCTCACTTTCCGAGGCAGAAATAGTGATTACAATGCGGGGAAACTGTCTTAAATGTGAATATGAACAGGCAGCTCCACAGCACTTTACAAGCCAGGAAAAGTGATTGAATCCTGGGTATACATGTTTTAAATAGTCTGATACCTCCAGGGCGCATCAACGCATTTTACAAGCCAGAGAAGGTGCCTGAATCCTGGGCAAACATTGTTTAAGTGTTTTTAAATGTGTGGAACAGTGTTTTGTCACTTTCAAAACTCTCCCGTCATTGGCCCGGAGAAATGCGGTCGATGTTGTTTTCAATCTGACCGTTAATATTCCAGTGAGACGAAGTACGTACAATGACCGAGTGATCCCATGTTAATTTTGTCCCGAAACCGGAGCATTCCCTCACCTTGAGAGTCCTTACCTGGAGAGTCCTTACCTGGAGAGTCCTCACCTGGAGAGTCCTTACCTGGAGAGTTTTTACCCGGCGGTTCCTTACCCAGAGGGTCCTTACCTGGAGAGTCCTTACCTGGGAGAGTCCTTACCTGGAGAGTCCTTACCTGGAGAGTCCTCACCTGGAGAGTCCTTACCTGGAGAGTCCTTACCTGGGAGAGTCCTTACCTGGAGAGTCCTTACCTGGAGAGACCTTACCTGGGAGAGTCCTTACCTAGAGAGTCCTTACCGAGAGAGTCCTTACCTGGGAAAGTCCTTACCGAGAGAGTCCTTACCTGGAGAATCCTTACCCGGAGAGTCCTTACCTGGGAGAGTCCTTACCTGGGAGAGTCCTTACCTGGAGAGTCCTTACCCGGAGAGTCCTTACCTGGGAGAGTCCTTACCTGGGAAAGTCCTTACCTGGGAGAGTCCTTACCTGGAGAGTCCTTACCTGGAGAGTCCTTACCTGGAGAGTCCTTACCTGGAGAGTCCTCACCTGGAGAGTCCTTACCTGGAGAGTTTTTACCCGGCGGTTCCTTACCCGGAGAGTCCTTACCTGGGAGAGTCCTTACCTGGAGAGTCCTTACCTGGAGAGACCTTACCTGGGAGAGTCCTTACCTAGAGAGTCCTTACCGAGAGAGTCCTTACCTGGGAAAGTCCTTACCGAGAGAGTCCTTACCTGGAGAATCCTTACCCGGAGAGTCCTTACCTGGGAGAGTCCTTACCCGGAGAGTCCTTACCTGGGAGAGTCCTTACCTGGGAAAGTCCTTACCTGGGAAAGTCCTTACCGAGAGAGTCCTTACCTGGAGAATCCTTACCCGGAGAGTCCTTACCTGGAGAGTCCTTACCCGGAGAGTCCTTACCTGGGAGAGTCCTTACCTGGGAAAGTCCTTACCTGGAGAGTCCTTACCCGGAGAGTCCTTACCTGGGAGAGTCCTTACCTGGGAAAGTCCTTACCTGGGAGAGTCCTTACCTGGAGAGTCCTTACCTGGAGAGTCCTCACCTGGAGAGTCCTTACCTGGAGAGTCCTCACCTGGAGAGTCCTTACCCGGAGAGTCCTTACCTGGGAGAGTCCTTACCTGGGAAAGTCCTTACCTGGGAGAGTCCTTACCTGGAGAGTCCTTACCTGGAGAGTCCTTACCTGGAGAGACCTTACCTGGGAAAGTCCTTACCTGGGAAAGTCCTTACCTGGAGAGTCCTTACCGAGAGAGTCCTTACCTGGGAAAGTCCTTACCGAGAGAGTCCTTACCTGGAGAATCCTTACCCGGAGAGTCCTTACCTGGGAGAGTCCTTACCTGGGAGAGTCCTTACCTGGAGAGTCCTTACCCGGAGAGTCCTTACCTGGGAGAGTCCTTACCTGGGAAAGTCCTTACCTGGGAGAGTCCTTACCTGGAGAGTCCTTACCTGGAGAGTCCTTACCTGGAGAGTCCTCACCTGGAGAGTCCTTACCTGGAGAGTTTTTACCCAGCGGTTCCTTACCCAGAGGGTCCTTACCTGGAGAGTCCTTACCTGGAGAGTCCTTACCTGGAGAGACCTTACCTGGAGAGACCTTACCTGGGAAAGTCCTTACCTGGGAAAGTCCTTACCTGGAGAGTCCTTACCTGGAGAATCCTTACCCGGAGAGTTCTTACCTGGAGAGACCTTACCTAGAGAGTCCTTACCTGGGATGTAGAGCTGTCTCATCTGTCTCTCTGTCTCATCTGTGTCTCTGTCTCACCTGTCTGTCTTACCTCTCTCTCTGTCTCACCTATGTCCCTATCTTACCTGTTTGTATCACCTGTCTCTATGTCTCCACTGTTTCTCTGTCTCACCTGTCCATCTCTCTATCCTTCAGTGTCTCAGGCTGAGAGGACACGTCCCCCCCTCAGCCGTCAGGTGACGGTCCAGAGGAAGGAGAAGGACTTTGAGGGGATGCTGGAGCTCCATCAGGACGACGAGACGTTGCTGCAGAAGAAGCTCATCGCAGGTACCTGTCTCCATTGTCCT
The DNA here is from genome assembly GCF_902827115.2 of Pseudochaenichthys georgianus. NCBI lineage: Eukaryota > Metazoa > Chordata > Actinopteri > Perciformes > Channichthyidae > Pseudochaenichthys > Pseudochaenichthys georgianus. Next base: position 18,610 of record NW_027263198.1, read on the forward strand.
TCATTTGTCCGCCACCTGTCCTCTGTCTGTTCTCTATCCATCTCCGTTTCTCAGTGTCTCCCCCTAACATATCCATGTCCTGTATTACAGAGATCAGTCCCGGCAGTGTGTCCTCGTCTGTCCCCTGTCTCCCAGCCTACATCCTGTTCATGTGTCTCCGTCACGCTGATTATATTAATGATGATCAGAAGGTGGAGTCTCTGCTGACCCAGTCCATCAACTCCATCAAGAGGGTCCTCAAGGTGAGACAGAGAGACACACACATAGAAACAACACCCTGAAAGAGGGTTGCTAGCTCAACACCCACAGGTGTCTCACCAGGGGGGTGCACTACAAAGCCGGATGTTCTCTTAGCGGCTAACTTCAGTCCAGTCAGCATCAGTACCCGGATCAGAGTACACTAAGTCCAGTCAGCATCAGTACCCGGATCAGAGTACAGTAAGTCCAGTCAGCATCAGTACCCGGATCAGAGTCCACTAAGTCCAGTCAGCATCAGTACCCGGATCAGAGTCCACTAAGTCCAGTCAGCATCAGTACCCGGATCAGAGTACACTAAGTCCAGCCAGCATCAGTACCCGGATCAGAGTACACTAAGTCCAGTCAGCATCAGTACCCGGATCAGAGTACACTAAGTCCAGTCAGCATCAGAACCCGGATCAGAGTACACTGAGTCCAGTCAGCATCAGTACCCGGATCAGAGTACACTAAGTCCAGTCAGCATCAGTACCCGGATCAGAGTACACTGAGTCCAGTCAGCATCAGTACCCGGATCAGAGTACACTAAGTCCAGTCAGCATCAGTACCCGGATCAGAGTACACTAAGTCCAGTCAGCATCAGTACCCGGATCAGAGTACACTAAGTCCAGTCAGCATCAGTACCCGGATCAGAGTACAGTAAGTCCAGTCAGCATCAGTACCCGGATCAGAGTACACTAAGTACAGTCAGCATCAGTACCCGGATCAGAGTACACTAAGTCCAGTCAGCATCAGTACCCGGATCAGAGTACAGTAAGTCCAGTCAGCATCAGTACCCGGATCAGAGTACACTAAGTCCAGTCAGCATCAGTACCCGGATCAGAGTACACTAAGTCCAGTCAGCATCAGTACCCGGATCAGAGTACACTAAGTCCAGTCAGCATCAATACCCGGATCAGAGTACACTAAGTCCAGTCAGCATCAGTACCCGGATCAGAGTACACTAAGTCCAGTCAGCATCAGTACCCGGATCAGAGTACACTAAGTCCAGTCAGCATCAGTACCCGGATCAGAGTACACTAAGTCCAGTCAGCATCAGTACCCGGATCAGAGTACACTAAGTCCAGTCAGCATCAGTACCCGGATCAGAGTACAGTAAGTCCAGTCAGCATCAGGACCCGGATCAGAGTACACTGAGTCCAGTCAGCATCAGTACCCGGATCAGAGTACACTGAGTCCAGTCAGCATCAGTACCCGGATCAGAGTACACTGAGTCCAGTCAGCATCAGTACCCGGATCAGAGTACACTAAGTCCAGTCAGCATCAGTACCCGGATCAGAGTACACTAAGTCCAGTCAGCATCAGTACCCGGATCAGAGTACACTAAGTCCAGTCAGCATCAATACCCGGATCAGAGTACACTAAGTCCAGTCAGCATCAGTACCCGGATCAGAGTACACTAAGTCCAGTCAGCATCAGTACCCGGATCAGAGTACACTGAGTCCAGTCAGCATCAGTACCCGGATCAGAGTACACTAAGTCCAGTCAGCATCAGTACCCGGATCAGAGTACAGTAAGTCCAGTCAGCATCAGGACCCGGATCAGAGTACACTAAGTCCAGTCAGCATCAGTACCCGGATCAGAGTACACTAAGTCCAGTCAGCATCAGTATCCGGATCAGAGTACACTGAGTCCAGTCAGCATCAGTACCCGGATCAGAGTACACTGAGTCCAGTCCGCGGCACATCACTTCATGATGTCTCACATGTCTCCTGATCCGAGTCCCTGAGCGTGTCTGGCCGTGCAGCACTCACAGCGCCACAGACTGGATGAAGCATTATGTCAGCAACACGTTGAGTTGAGGAAACTCTGAGTCAGAGGTGATGAGAGTCAGACGGTGTGTTAGACGGGCCGTGACATCATGAACCTGCTGATGGACGCATTCCAACACTTGTTCTGCTCCAGCTGTGTTCACCTTGCAGCTGCAGCTCTGAGGCTTTGATCCTGATCAAGGGTTTAAGTCATGTTTAAAGTTTAACTTCTTCGTGTGTCTAATATTAGAGTTCACTTTTCATTCAGGAAGTATGACGCTGCGCTGTCAGTAGCTTCTCCATGTCTGTGATTGGTCGAATGCTCCAGATACCACCCTCTCATGTGAACACCTAGCTAGATAGGACACGGCTGGCTGAGCGATCCACTTGATAACCCGCGTCGTAGGACCGCTTAGCGAGAGCGCGTATGTTCTGGATTAGGCCAACCGGCTAACTCCAACATATCAGGTTAGGATGAACCGGCTTCGTAGCACAGGCCCCCGGTGTCCCTCAAAGCTCAGTTCTGGTTCCTCTTCATAATTTAATGAAGTGTTCATAAGGTCCTCTTCCACTGCTGATGGATGCTTGTTTATGACGTGTTGTATTACTTCCTGTTGTTAATATGTTGTGTTACTTCCTGCATCAGACACAGGACCGCAGGATCATCCATGACTCCGGATCCCAGCGTATATAGACACCAAAAAGAAAGACATGTGGGGAAGCTGAGTTAATGGGAACATGAGTGTACACGGGTAGAGACAGAGAGAAGGAAGAAGTAAGATGTCCCCATGAGAGGACACGGGTACAGACAGAGAGAAGGAAGAAGTAAGATGTCCCCATGAGAGTACACGGGTACAGACAGAGAGAAGGAAGAAGTAAGATGTCCCCATGAGAGGACACGGGTACAGACAGAGAGAAGGAAGAAGCAAGATGTCCCCATGAGAGGACACGGGTACAGACAGAGAGAAGGAAGAAGTAAGATGTCCCCATGAGAGGACACGGGTACAGACAGAGAGAAGGAAGAAGTAAGATGTCCCCATGAGAGGACACGGGTACAGACAGAGAGAAGGAAGAAGTAAGATGTCCCCCGACAAACTAAGCCTATATCAGCAAAACTAGGGGCTGAATCTAATCAGCCCTAACTATAAGCTTTATCAAAAAGGAAGGTCTTCAGCGCACTCTTAAAAACGGATAGGGTGTCTGCCGCCCGAACACAAACTGGAAGCTGATTCCACAAATGTGGAGCTTGATAAGAAAAGGCTCTGGCTCCCATTGTACTTTTAGAGACTCTAGGAACAACCAACAACCCTGCATTCTTGGAACGCAATGCCCTAGTAGGACAGTAGGGTATAATGAGTTCTTTAAGGTAAGATGGCGCCTGCCCATTAAGGGCTTTGTAGGCGAGAAGAAGAATTTTAAATGCTATCCTGTGTTCTATAGGGAGCCAGTGTAAGGCAGCCAGAACAGGAGTCATGTGGTCCCTTTTCCTAACTCTGGTTAGTACACGAGCCGCAGCATTTTGAATCAGCTGAAGCCACTTGACTGACTTCTTGGTACTCCCTGATAATAAAGAGTTACAATAATCCAGCCTAGAAGTAACAAATGCATGGACTAGTTTCTCTGCATCGTTTTGAGGCAAGATATGCCTGATTTTTGCAATGTTACGTAGATGGAAGTAGGCGGTCCTTGAAATTGATTTTATGTGGGCGTTAAAGGATAAATCCTGATCAAATATAACACCAAGATTCCTTACAGTCTCACTGGAGGCCAAATTAATGCCATCCATAGTTAGTATGTCTTTAGATAATTTGTTTCGTAGATTCTTCGGGCCAAGTACAATAACTTCAGTTTTGGTCGTGTTTAACATCAAAAAGTTTAAGGTCATCCACGTTTTTAAGTCCTTGAGGCAGTCTTGAATTTTATTTAGATGATTAATTTCATCAGGCTTGATTGATAAATATAGTTGAGTATCATCCGCATAACAATGAAAGTTTACAGAATGATTCCTTATAATATTGCCTAACGGAAGCATATATAATGTGAACAAAATAGGTCTGAGCACTGAGCCCTGTGGCACTCCATGGCTAACTTTGGTTTGCGTGGAAGATTCATCGTTAACACGTACAAACTGAGAGCGTTCAGATAGATAGGACCTGAACCAGCCTAAAGCAGTTCCCTGTATGCCAACTAAGTGCTCTAGTCTTTGCAATAGGATATCATGGTCGATAGCATCAAATGCAGCACTGAGATCGAGCAGAACAAGAATAGAGACAAGTCCCTTTTCTGAGGCTATTAGAATATCATTTGTGACTTTAACCAGAGCTGTCTCTGTTGTGTTCTAAAGCCAGACTGAAAGTCTTCAGATAAATCATTGTTTTTTAAGTAACAGCTGTTTTGCGACCGCTTTCTCAAGAATCTCTGAGAGGAACGGAAGATTAGAAATAGGTCTATAGTTGGCTAAAACCTCTGGATCGAGGTTGTGCTTTTAAGAAGCGGTTTTATCACTGCTACTTTGAATGATTGTGGAACATAGCCTGATAATAAAGACATATTCATAATATTTAATAAAGAAGTGCTAATTAATGGAGAAACTTCCTTCAACAGCTTAGTTGGAATTGGGTCTAACATGCACGTTGATGGTTTAGAAGAGAGAATCATTGAATGTAATTGTTCAAGGTTAATGGCTGAAAAGCATTCTAGTTTACTATCTAGTGTAATATTAGAACTTACGATTCCGGGAGCTGTTGATAACACTATACTGGTCGAAGGCAAGAGGTCATTCATTTAGTTTCTAAGAGTAACAATTTTATCATTAAAAAAGCACATAAAATCATTGCTACTGAGTGCTAAGGGAATAGAAGGCTCAATGGAGCTGTGGCTCTCTGTCAGCCTGGCTACAGTGCTGAAAAGAAATCTTGCATTATTCTTATTCTCATCTATTAATGAAGAGTAGTAGCTGCTCTCGCTTTACGCAGTGCTTTCTTATATTCATTGAGAGTAATATGCCAAATTAAACGAGATTCTTCAAGTTTAGTGGAACGCCATATCCTTTCAAGTTGTCTAGACTTTTGCTTTATTCTGCGGGTTTCGGCATTATGCCATGGAGCTAATCTATGTTGTTTTATTTTCTTCTTCTTCAAAGGAGCAACAGAGTCTAATTTTATTCTAATATATTGTGTTACTGTTGTGTTACTTCCTGTTGTTAATATGTTGTGTTACTTCCTGTTGTTAATATGCTGTGTTACTTCCTGTTGTTAATATGCTGTGTTACTTCCTGTTGTTAATATGCTGTGTTACTTCCTGTTGTTAATATGCTGTGTTACTTCCTGTTGTTAATATGCTGTGTTTCTCTCTGCAGAAGAACACTGATGACTTTGAGATGACGTCTTTCTGGCTGGCGAACACCAGCCGTCTGCTGCACTGCCTCAAACAGTACAGTGGAGACCAGGTGAGCAGACACACAACACACACTACACAACACACACTACACAACACACACTGCTGAGGACAACAACAACACTCTGTCAACAACAACAACACTGCAGTGTGTGCTAGCATCAGTACAGCAGAACTGTTCTCTCTCAGTTGTATACGCTGGAAAGACGTCAGCATGTTTCTGTATCGATCCAATCCAACGTTATTTATATAGCACTTTGAAACCTCCAGCCCAAAGTGCTGAGAGAGACCGAACATATACAATGAGCTCACACAACATAGCAATAAGTATAACATCACATAAAAGATACGAACACAAAACAAAACAGAATAAACGTAACAATTACAAAATAAAAATAAAAACAACCATATAGATGGACAGAGATTACTATGAGTGTACATGTACACGGATAGAGATCACTATCAGTGTACATGTACACGGATAGAGATCACTATCCGTGTACATGTACACGGATAGAGATCACTATCAGTGTACATGTACACGGATAGAGATCACTATCAGTGTACATGTTACAACCCGGCTCCTGGGCTGCAACATAAAGCGGGGAGGCGAGACGAGGGGTATGATATAATGTTCATTTATTCAAAACAAACAAACAAACCAGCAACAGGTCCCTGACGCTGCACAGGACAAGTGCGCAGAGGAGACCGAGCGACGTGCCGGCTGGGCTCCTCCTATATCCTCTTCCTCTCCAGGTGCAGCTCATCAGCCACGAACCTGTGAACACCCACAAAGCACACCCACAACCAGACGGCACCCCACGTGGGGTGGAGGGGTCGTCACCCCCCCCCCCCCATAAGAAAGGAGTTCCCCTAAGAACACCGTTAGTACCCAAATAGCTAGGAGCTCTTCTGACCAGTCCCCTGACCCTGCACCTGGAAGAAACCGGAATGTCCCTCCAGAACCCGGCAACAAACCCAAGACCTGACCCCCAGGACGCTGCCGACCTGCCCCACCCGTCCGACATGCGTGACATGACCCAACATGCCGAGACACATCTCTCCTCCACCCAGGCCAAAAGACATGCCGCAACAGGCAACCACATGTTCTACGGACACCCAGATGTCCCGTCTGCCCATGCGCTTTTCTGAGGACCTCCTCACGAAACCTGACAGGAACCACAATCTGATATACTGGCCCACCAATGAAGCCTTGCCCACGTGACCACCACTTTCTGACCAGCAATCCCCCTTGCAGCTGACGAGCCCTGGTGACACCATTTCCATCCCCGGTGGAGAGAACCGCCTCAAAGAACGGACTGAGGGAGACATCCGCTTTCTGCTCCCTCACCAACTCACTGCGGGATACCGACAACAACCAGTCAGGAATACCCACTGAATCTGTCGCCCTGACCTCTTCACCCCGCTCAGATCCCTCCTGTGCACGGCTCACAGCCCGTGTCTCAGAGCCAGCCACCAACACTGCAGGAGAGCACTTGGCATTCTCCCCTGCCTTAACAGTCACAGTGGGTGAAGATGACTGCATGGTAGGCGGTGGACCCTCAGCCCACACACGGCCGTTACCCAGGATAACATCCGCACCACCGATTGGCCTTACAGGACGGACCCCCATGGCGACCTCACCCTGCACCAGACCAGAGTTAAGCACCACAGAATGCAGAGGAACGGGCTCAACACTCATTCCCATCCGGACAAACTCCCCAGTTCCAGATTAGTCCGAAAACGGCAACACAGAGCTCAGAATGTACGAGTCATACGATGCCGTGTCTCTTTACCGGCACGCTGATATCACCTCCCACCAATGGCACGTATCCGGTTGACACAATTGCAGAAAACACTGGGTCCTTCCACCGGCATGGCTCATCAATCTGCTGACAGGGAGCGATGACAGGTAACGGCACCAGGACCTGAACCTCTGCCAGGACCTGAACCTCTCCCAGGACCTGAACCTCTCCCAGGACCTGAACCTCTCCCAGGACCTGACCCTCTCCCAGGACCTGAACCTCTGCCAGGACCTGAACCTCTCCCAGGACCTGAACCTCTCCCAGGACCTGAACCTCTCCCAGGACCTGAACCTCTGCCAGGACCTGAACCTCTGCCAGGACCTGAACCTCTCCCAGGACCTGAACCTCTGCCAGGACCTGAACCTCTGCCAGGACCTGAACCTCTGCCAGGACCTGAACCTCTCCCAGGACCTGAACCTCTGCCAGGACCTGAACCTCTCCCAGGACCTGAACCTCTGCCAGGACCTGAACCTCTCCCAGGACCTGACCCTCTCCCAGGACCTGAACCTCTCCCAGGACCTGAACCTCTGCCAGGACCTGACCCTCTCCCAGGACCTGAACCTCTGCCAGGACCTGAACCTCTCCCAGGACCTGACCCTCTCCCAGGACCTGAACCTCTCCCAGGACCTGAACCTCTGCCAGGACCTGACCCTCTGCCGATAGGCCTCAGGGACCAACTCGTAAGCCTTCAACACCGCCGTTTTAACCCTCAGATACCCTTTGCTGTCCGCCACCGTCAGAGCAGAGCAGGCTTCCTGGGCCCGACCTGTTAGCACACACTGCAGCAGCAAGGTGCCATCAGCCTCTGACCACGCTCTCTCTCAGCCACACGCTGGATCCCGTTCATTAAACTGAGGCACAACCCGCAGATTACCGGCAACGTCAAAAGGAGTAGCTCTACCAGGGACACTAGAGGCCTGACCTGCGGCCCCAGCAGGTAAACCCAACCTCCGCTCCTCCAACTCAAGCCTTTTCATTTCTACCTGCAACAGCCTCTCCCTCTGCATCCCGGCAGCCAGACGTGCCACCGCCTCTGCCAGGATCACCCGTATGTTTTCCTCCTTTGAAAACACCCAACTCGAACAGATGTGCTCTTACAATCCCTCGTATGTTCTCCTTCATCCTTTTATCCCCAACACCCAAGCGGAAATGTTCAGCCACACCGATCAGCTGCTCCCGTGAGAGGCCTCCAGCAGCTCCTCTGTAGGCGCTCTCACAAACTCCTCCACACTCTCCATCATGACAACACGGCGTGCACGCTCACGCTCCCACACAGCCTACACGCTACCGCGGCCCGTCCCTCCAACTGCCTCACAGTAACTGGCTAGACTCCCCGCTAGTCTTCAGGTGCTAGTTATGGCGGGTACTTACGCACTTAATACCGTAAGCTCGGCGAAGCGACCAGCAAACCGGCAACTCCACCCGCAGCCTCTGCGTGCTCCCGAGCTAATAGCTCTCACCACTTTCACACCGCACTAACAGCCCCCCCCCCCCCCCCCCCTACGACCTCCAAGGAAGACCGTACTACACCTACAGGGACAGCTACCACGGTACTAACGATACTGTGCTCGTACTCGCTGCCTCTGTACATTAGAACTGCAGAACACCCCGTAAGGCTACTCCCAGCCAATCAGCTGCACACAATGACAACAGCAGCTGCGCGAAATCCGTCCCCACAACGGAC
>NW_027263198.1:32500-40795 GCF_902827115.2 Pseudochaenichthys georgianus
TTAGAGAGGTAACTTCAGGTTAACTCTGGGTTAGAGAGGTAACTTCAGGTTAACTCTGGGTTAGAGAGGTAACTTCAGGTTAACTCTGGGTTAGAGAGGTAACTTCAGGTTAACTCTGAGGTTAGAGAGGTAACTTCAGGTTAACTCTGAGTTAGAGAGGTAACTTCAGGTTAACTCTGAGTTAGAGAGGTAACTTCAGGTTAACTCTGGGTTAGAGAGGTAACTTCAGGTTAACTCTGAGTTAGAGAGGTAACTTCAGGTTAACTCTGGGTTAGAGAGGTAACTTCAGGTTAACTCTGAGTTAGAGAGGTAACTTCAGGTTAACTCTGGGTTAGAGAGGTAACTTCAGGTTAACTCTGAGTTAGAGAGGTAACTTCAGGTTAACTCTGGGTTAGAGAGGTAACTTCAGGTTAACTCTGGGTTAGAGAGGTAACTTCAGGTTAACTCTGGGTTAGAGAGGTAACTTCAGGTTAACTCTGAGTTAGAGAGGTAACTTCAGGTTAACTCTGGGTTAGAGAGGTAACTTCAGGTTAACTCTGAGTTAGAGAGGTAACTTCAGGTTAACTCTGGGTTAGAGAGGTAACTTCAGGTTAACTCTGAGTTAGAGAGGTAACTTCAGGTTAACTCTGAGTTAGAGAGGTAACTTCAGGTTAACTCTGAGTTAGAGAGGTAACTTCAGGTTAACTCTGAGTTAGAGAGGTAACTTCAGGTTAACTCTGGGTTAGAGAGGTAACTTCAGGTTAACTCTGGGTTAGAGAGGTAACTTCAGGTTAACTCTGAGTTAGAGAGGTAACTTCAGGTTAACTCTGAGTTAGAGAGGTAACTTCAGGTTAACTCTGAGTTAGAGAGGTAACTTCAGGTTAACTCTGAGTTAGAGAGGTAACTTCAGGTTAACTCTGAGTTAGAGAGGTAACTTCAGGTTAACTCTGGGTTAGAGAGGTAACTTCAGGTTAACTCTGGGTTAGAGAGGTAACTTCAGGTTAACTCTGGGTTAGAGAGGTAACTTCAGGTTAACTCTGAGTTAGAGAGGTAACTTCAGGTTAACTCTGAGTTAGAGAGGTAACTTCAGGTTAACTCTGAGTTAGAGAGGTAACTTCAGGTTAACTCTGGGTTAGAGAGGTAACTTCAGGTTAACTCTGGGTTAGAGAGGTAACTTCAGGTTAACTCTGAGTTAGAGAGGTAACTTCAGGTTAACTCTGGGTTAGAGAGGTAACTTCAGGTTAACTCTGAGTTAGAGAGGTAACTTCAGGTTAACTCTGAGTTAGAGAGGTAACTTCAGGTTAACTCTGAGTTAGAGAGGTAACTTCAGGTTAACTCTGGGTTAGAGAGGTAACTTCAGGTTAACTCTGAGTTAGAGAGGTAACTTCAGGTTAACTCTGAGTTAGAGAGGTAACTTCAGGTTAACTCTGGGTTAGAGAGGTAACTTCAGGTTAACTCTGAGTTAGAGAGGTAACTTCAGGTTAACTCTGAGTTAGAGAGGTAACTTCAGGTTAACTCTGAGTTAGAGAGGTAACTTCAGGTTAACTCTGGGTTAGAGAGGTAACTTCAGGTTAACTCTGGGTTAGAGAGGTAACTTCAGGTTAACTCTGAGTTAGAGAGGTAACTTCAGGTTAACTCTGGGTTAGAGAGGTAACTTCAGGTTAACTCTGAGTTAGAGAGGTAACTTCAGGTTAACTCTGAGTTAGAGAGGTAACTTCAGGTTAACTCTGGGTTAGAGAGGTAACTTCAGGTTAACTCTGGGTTAGAGAGGTAACTTCAGGTTAACTCTGAGTTAGAGAGGTAACTTCAGGTAAACTCTGGGTTTCCTGTCCTACGACGCTGGTTCTCTTCTTACTGGGGTAGATCTCCATGGTAACTTATGCTGAACACCAAACCTGCTCCGAAGCACCGCCTGCTGACCAATCAGAGCTCAGTGTGTGGAGTTTAAAGCTATCAAGTCATATTACAGGATAGAGGAAATACAGAAAAGCTGCCGTTGCAGGAAAGATGGCCGTCAAAAATCTACTGACTGCGTGAACGTGAAATTTGTAGAATATCACCTTCCATCTTCAGAGCAATCTGACTATTATAACATTAGCGTTAAGAAAGCTTACTTACATATCTGCCACAACATAAGTACCCGGATCAGAGTACATTAAGTACAGTCCGCGGCATATCACTTCATAATGTATCATATATCTCCTGATCTGAGTCACTGAGCCGTGTCTGGCCGTGCAGCACTCACAGCGTCACAGACTGGATGCAGAAGTAATATTTTAAGCAACACGTTAAGTTGAGGAAACACTGGAGTCAGATGTAATGAAAGTCAGATGGTGTGTTAGACGGGCCGTGATATCATGAACCTGTTGATGGACGCATTCCAACACTTGTTCTGCTCCAGCTGTGTTCACCTTGCAGCTGCAGCTCTGAGGCTTTGATCCTGATCAAGTGTTTAAGTCATGTTTAAAGTGTAACTTCTTCATATGTCTAATATTATAGTTCACTTTTCATTCAGGAAGTGTGACGCTGCGCTGTCAGTGCGCTTCTCCATGTTTGTAATTGGTCAAATGTTGCTAGCCCCGCCCCTTTCATGTGAACACGCTCTCAGCTGGACAGAGAAACCCTGGCTTGAGTTACCGAGTTGATAACCAGCGTCGTAGGACCGCTTAGCGAGATCTCTTTGTTAGGGTTAGTTAAGATAACTCGGAGATGTTCAGGGTCTGTTGGACTGGATTCAGACTACAGGCCACTGTTGTTGACGTAGTGTTTCCAGTTGTTGACGTTGTGTTTCCAGTTGTTGACGTAGTGTTTCCAGTTGTTGACGTAGTGTTTCCAGTTGTTGACGGTGTGCTTCCTGTTGTTTACGCTGTGCTTCCTGTTGTTGACGCTGTGCTTCCTGTTGTTGACGCTGTGCTTCCTGTTGTTGTTTCAGAACCGGCCCCAGCAGCGGCCCGACGCCGGCCAGCTGTTGGTCGATACCAAGTTCTCGTTCCCGGTTCTGTTCCCGTATGCCCCGTCGGCGCTGAGCCTGGAGACGCTGCTCATCCCGGCCTCGCTCGGACTCGACTTCCTCAGCAGAGTCTGAGCCGATAAACATATTAATATCTTTATTAATATTTATCTACACAGCCACAGGCTTTAGCTTTAAACATGAACGTCTCTTCTTTTATATTTCTGTGTCTTTCTATCTTTCTGCTCAATTGTTTGATAAATGAATAACTAACTCGTGAAATTCACCAAACTGACTTCAATCTGCATTTTACCTGACATCTGAGTCTGAACCCCCTACACTCATTAACACTCTATTGAACTACACTCATTATGAACTACACTCATTATGAACTACACTCATTATGAACACTCTATTGAACTACACTCATTATGAACTACACTCATTATGAACACTCTATTGAACTACACTCATTATGAACACTCTATTGAACTACACTCATTATGAACACTCTATTGAACTACACTCATTATGAACACTCTGATGAACTACACTCATTATGAACACTCTAATGAACTACACTCATTATGAACACTCATTATGAACTACACTCATTATGAACTACACTCATTATGAACACTCTATTGAACTACACTCATTATGAACACTCTGATGAACTACACTCATTATGAACACTCTATTGAACTACACTCATTATGAACACTATTGAACTACACTCATTATGAACACTCTGATGAACTACACTCATTATGAACTACACTCATTATGAACACTCTATTGAACTACACTCATTATGAACACTATTGAACTACACTCATTATGAACACTCTATTGAACTACACTCATTATGAACACTCTATTGAACTACACTCATTATGAACACTCTAATGAACTACACTCATTATGAACACTCTGATGAACTACACTCATTATGAACACTCTAATGAACTACACTCATTATGAACACTCTGATGAACTACACTCATTATGAACACTCTAATGAACTACACTCTAATGAACTACACTCTATTGAACTACACTCATTATGAACACTCTAATGAACTACACCCATTATGAACACTCTGATGAACTACACTCATTATGAACTACACTCATTATGAACACTCTAATGAACTACACTCATTATGAACACTCTGATGAACTACACTCATTATGAACACTCTAATGAACTACACTCTAATGAACTACACTCTAATGAACTACACTCTATTGAACTACACTCATTATGAACACTCTATTGAACTATACTCTATTGAACTACACCCATTATGAACACTCTATTGAACTACACTCATTATGAACACTCTGATGAACGACACTCATTATGAACACTCTGATGAACTACACTCATTATGAACACTCTAATGAACTACACTCATTATGAACACTCTAATGAACTACACTCTAATGAACTACACTCTAATGAACTACACTCTATTGAACTACACTCATTATGAACACTCTATTGAACTACACTCATTATGAACACTCTAATGAACTACACTCTAATGAACACTCTATTGAACTACACCCATTATGAACACTCTATTGAACTACACTCATTATGAACGCTAGTTCTGGAGCTGGTTAGTTTTATTTATTCCCTGATGATTATTAATAATGTATTTTCTAAAGATCTCCTCACAGATTTACAGTGAAGTTTAAACTCTAAAGGTTTTCCGAATGAAGCTCTGAGATTTATTGTGAGATGAATGATGATTCCTGTCCTCCGTCTCTTCAGGCGTTAATAAAATATGTTTTCTGCAAAAACCCAACTCTACATTTTCTTTAATTTCACAACAAAAACGAAATAGTTTTGTATTGATGATTCTGATTTCAGATGCGTCTTATTGGATGCTGAGCTGATCGAGAGAAAGCTTTCATTATACTTTTGATGCGGTGTTAATTAATCAGCAGGTATTGGATCTGGTGGAGGGGGGGGTGTTTTTCACCACAGAAACTATATTCAGTTTTATTTTTAGTCTAATCTGAGTGGAATGGAATAAACTTTTAAATATAAAAAACTAAATTCACATCAGACGTGTTTTATGAACAGAAACGTAAAACAGGTTTGATATTATTTGACACACAGTCGAAGTGAACCGTTATTTCCTGTGTTGCACCGACAGATTATAAAGTAACCTGAATATAACAATGAGGTCTTCAGTCTCCGCGTGAGAGCAGCTCACCTGTTACACACACACCATGGTCCATGTTATCTATAGTTTATTTGAGTGTCTAGCTGCTATGTTTCAGAGGGATCTTTGTTGAGGATGAGCGGCGAAGAGGAAGTGGTGACAAGTCATTTCTGAAACCTCTCTGCTGTATGGCTGCAACACCTCCTGCAGAACACACACACACACACACACACACACACACACACACACACACACACACACACAGGTATTACATATACACGTAAACATGTTTACAGGTAAGCAGAAATACGGGTAAACCGCAGTATGTCTGAAGCTGAAACATCGGGCTCTCTGTTAACTCAGAAATCAGATCTTCATGACGTCACACATTCTTATTCGTATTGGACGCTGAGCGGATCGAGAGACACTCATTATGAACACTCTAATGAACTACACTCATTATGAACACTCTATTGAACTACACTCATTATGAACACTCTATTGAACTACACTCATTATGAACACTCTATTGAACTACACTCTATTGAACTACACTCATTATGAACACTCTATTGAACTACACTCATTATGAACACTCTAATGAACTACACTCATTATGAACACTCTATTGAACTACACTCATTATGAACACTCTATTGAACTACACTCATTATGAACACTCTGATGAACTACACTCATTATGAACACTCTATTGAACTACACTCATTATGAACACTCTATTGAACTACACTCATTATGAACACTCTAATGAACTACACTCATTATGAACACTCTATTGAACTACACTCATTATGAACACTCTATTGAACTACACTCATTATGAACACTCTGATGAACTACACTCATTATGAACACTCTATTGAACTACACTCATTATGAACTCTCTATTGAACTACACTCATTATGAACTCTCTAATGAACTACACTCATTATGAACACTCTGATGAACTACACTCATTATGAACACTCTAATGAACTACACTCATTATGAACACTCTATTGAACTACACTCATTATGAACACTCTATTGAACTACACTCATTATGAACACTCTATTGAACTACACTCATTATGAACACTATTGAACTACACTCATTATGAACACTCTATTGAACTACACTCATTATGAACACTCTAATGAACTACACTCATTATGAACACTCTATTGAACTACACTCATTATGAACACTCTATTGAACTACACTCATTATGAACACTCTGATGAACTACACTCATTATGAACACTCTATTGAACTACACTCATTATGAACTCTCTATTGAACTACACTCATTATGAACTCTCTAATGAACTACACTCATTATGAACACTCTGATGAACTACACTCATTATGAACACTCTAATGAACTACACTCATTATGAACACTCTATTGAACTACACTCATTATGAACTCTCTAATGAACTACACTCATTATGAACACTCTATTGAACTACACTCATTATGAACACTCTAATGAACTACACTCATTATGAACACTCTAATGAACTACACTCATTATGAACACTCTGATGAACTACACTCATTATGAACACTCTGATGAACTACACTCATTATGAACACTCTAATGAACTACACTCATTATGAACACTCTATTGAACTACACTCATTATGAACACTCTGATGAACTACACTCATTATGAACACTCTATTGAACTACACTCATTATGAACACTCTAATGAACTACACTCTAATGAACTACACTCATTATGAACACTCTATTGAACTACACTCTAATGAACTACACTCATTATGAACACTCTATTGAACTACACTCATTATGAACACTCTATTGAACTACACTCTAATGAACTACACTCATTATGAACACTCTATTGAACTACACTCTGATGAACTCTCTAATGAACTACACTCATTATGAACACTCTAATGAACTACACTCATTATGAACACTCTAATGAACTACACTCATTATGAACACTCTAATGAACTACACTCATTATGAACACTCTAATGAACTTCACTCATTATGAACACTCTGATGAACTACACTCATTATGAACACTCTAATGAACTACACTCATTATGAACACTCTAATGAACTACACTCATTATGAACACTCTGATGAACTACACTCATTATGAACACTCTGATGAACTACACTCATTATGAACACTCTAATGAACTACACTCATTATGAACACTCTATTGAACTACACTCATTATGAACACTCTGATGAACTACACTCATTATGAACACTCTGATGAACTACACTCATTATGAACACTCTATTGAACTACACTCATTATGAACACTCTATTGAACTACACTCTAATGAACTACACTCATTATGAACACTCTATTGAACTACACTCTAATGAACTACACTCATTATGAACACTCTATTGAACTACACTCATTATGAACACTCTATTGAACTACACTCTAATGAACTACACTCATTATGAACACTCTATTGAACTACACTCTGATGAACTCTCTAATGAACTACACTCATTATGAACACTCTAATGAACTACACTCATTATGAACACTCTATTGAACTACACTCATTATGAACACTCTGATGAACTACACTCATTATGAACACTCTATTGAACTACACTCATTATGAACACTCTAATGAACTACACTCTAATGAACTACACTCATTATGAACACTCTATTGAACTACACTCTAATGAACTACACTCATTATGAACACTCTATTGAACTACACTCATTATGAACACTCTATTGAACTACACTCTAATGAACTACACTCATTATGAACACTCTATGAACTACACTCTGATGAACTCTCTAATGAACTACACTCATTATGAACACTCTAATGAACTACACTCATTATGAACACTCTATGAACTACACTCATTATGAACACTCTGATGAACTACACTCATTATGAACACTCTAATGAACTACACTCATTATGAACACTCTAATGAACTACACTCATTATGAACACTCTGATGAACTACACTCATTATGAACACTCTAATGAACTACACTCATTATGAACACTCTAATGAACTACACTCATTATTTACACCCTGATGAACTACACTCATTATGAAAACTTGATGAACTACACTCACTTATGAACATTAATGAACTACACTATTTGAACACCTATGAACTACACTCATTGAAACACTCTGA